>NC_141548.1:26810000-26995000 GCF_021556685.1 Rattus norvegicus | reverse complement strand
CACACTCACACCAAACACACAAACTCTCACACACATGCACACACAAATTCACATGCATGCACACACTCACACAAATGTACACACACACACAGACACACTCACACACATTTACTGCAACCATACATATACACACCCACACATACACGGGAAGACACACATGTGCAGGCATACAAACACAGGTATACACACACTCAGGTGCATGCACACACACACACAGTGGACATACACGTACTCATACTCACACACAACACACACACTCATATGCATACATGTTCACACAGGCACACGAACATGTACACACACACACACACACACACACACACACACAAAGTGGATCACACTGGCCTCAAACTCATATTTCTTCCCACCCGTGTTTCACGAGTGCTGGGCCTAAATATGTTCAGCACCACTCCCAGCTTATTGTTACCATTTTAGTGCCTTTTTTCTTCTCCCCAATCTAAGCAGACAACTCCATTGTACTCTAGTCACACCATGGAACTTACCTAAGCATAAGTTCAACAAAAAGTCTATCTAAAGCTATACCACAGCCTTGGGAAGAATGGTTTCCTGATGAATGAGTCCCCTCCCTTCCTCCCTCCCTCCCTCCCTCCGTCCCTCTCTCCCTCCCTCCCTCCCTCCCTTCCTTTCCTATTAAGCAAAGAGCTGAGAAACAGCAGCAGTAGATTTCTTTCTAGGACAATAACTGCTTTAGAAAACAACGTGTGCATGGCACTGCATGTACGTGTGTTCACACCAGGTAGGATTTGGGTTTGTTTAATGACCACCAATACTGTCTTTAGGGTCTTTGCACCTTTATCTTTGTGGTGTTGGGGACCAGAGCCAGAGTCTCGCACATGCCGCTCTGTACCATACCAGCCCCCGAGCATCTTCTGACACAGACGGGTGGCACCAGGAAATAACGTGTGTGCCGTTTCTTAAAATGACAAAGAGATGGCTCATAGTATTTTAGGTTTCAGATTTTTTTTTTTTATTTAGGTCGGAGTTGCCAACTTTTATAGGACAAATTCTCAAAGAAGTGGAAATTTCACCAAGCCAAATATAAGCACAAATGTGTTACCCAGACAAGAGGAACTGAGTTAATGATGTTTTCTCTCGTGAGTCAGCTGTGACAGTCACCTCTTATTCAGCCAGGCTCCCAGGAGGGGTGCTGCAGCCAGGAACTTCTAGTCAGGGTCTTGAGCCTAATTCTCTGTGGGCATGTCAATGAAATCAACCCAGAAGTGTTCTCTCTTTAAAGTAGAGAGAAGTTTAAGGTTTATTATACATAATGGCATGTGGCATCTGAATGCCCCGGGTATTGTCTGGGGCATCACTGCAGTAAGCATTTGGAGAGATAACACTTCCTCAAAGATAACGGTAGGTGGTGCTGCAGTCAACCAAAAACCCTGGGAATCTACGACCTAAAGGATTTTCTGAAAGAGGAAAACTAGCTTAAAAACTGCCCAGGGATCACAATTGACTTCTCACTCTGATTTGAAACCCTTCACCCAGCAGAAGTTTTTCCTAAAATTAGCTAAATTTGTTATTATTTATTTGTATCTGTGTGTGCATGTATGTGGGGGTGGGGGGGAACTGTGTGTGCCATGGTGTGTGTGTGGAGGACAGAGGACAAATTGTGGGTGTTCCTTCTCTCCTTCTACCATAAAAGATCTGGAGTTTGAACTCGAGCCATCAGGATTAGCAGCAAAGGCTGTCTGCTGAGCCATATCACTGGCTGTAAACTCCGCTTTTAAAGTGGGAATACAAATTCCCTTTTGGACTTTTGAGTGGTTTGTTACCTTATGACATTTTACATGTATGTGTCCTTGTCGTTTGTTCAGATTGTGTCCGCCCCGGCCTGCTTCCCTCACTTTGGCCCCTACTCCCCTTTGTCTCATTCCTTTGTGCTTGCGTGTCAACATAATCTATTACCTTCTCATTTCCTTTACTCCCTAAGAGCTCTTCTTCTCCTCTTATGATTTCCTTTCTAGTTTCATGACCATGACCCCCCCCACACACACACTTTAAATCTAGGCTTTGTCCGAGTCTGAGTCAGACGTCATGATGTCCATTTTTGCCCATTTTCCTCCGCTCAAATCCAAATCCTCAGATCATATTATTGTTTACTTAAAAGCCATTATATATAGGGCAGTTTCTTCAGGAAATTTTTTTCTGCAAATTATCCCATTCCATCCAATCTATCCATTCAACAGATACCTATGAGACAGCCACATTGAATTAGGCACTTGTGTAGTGCTTGCAAAGTGTAATAGCAGATGCGGTTTAGCCTTCTGAAATTTTAGGAGAGTCAACCAAAGAGGTAATGCCTCCCCAAAGTGATTCCACGACTATGTATAGTTTAATGTAACCACAGGGCACACACTAGATAAAATATAAGACAATATGGCACCTGACTGAACTGAAGAATCGGGGGTCAATACTCAGGTAAAAGGGACTTTGAGAAGATGCTATGTCTTATGTTAAAGCATAAAACTGGGGATTCCTTTACTCCACTTAATGTCCCTGTAATTTGTAGTCCCACCAGCAGTGAAGAAGTGCTCTGCTTGCCCCACATCCTTTCCAGCATCTGCTATCTCTTGAGTGTTTGATCTTAGCCATTCTGATGGCTGTAAGGGGGAACCTCAGAGTTGCATTTCCCTGATGATTAAGGACTTTGAACATTTCTTTAAGTGCTTCTCACAGCCATTCGATATTCCTCTGTTGAGAATTCTGTTTAGCTCTATAGCCCATTTTTTAATTGGATTCTTGGGGATGTTGGTGTATAACTTCTTGAGCTGTTCGTAAATTTTGGTTATTAGTCTGTGTCATTGGTGAAGGTTCTTTCCAAATCTGTAGACTGCTGTTTTGTCCTATTGACATTGTCCTTTGCCTTACAGAAGATTTGCAGTTTCATGAGGTCTCACAACTGGGGTGGGGGCTATCCCAAAAGCTGTTACCTGTACATGAGCTATATTATTCTACTTGGTCTGCCTTGTCTGGCCTCGGTGGGAGAGGAAGTGCCTAGCCTCACAGACACTTAAAGTGCCAAGGTGGGGAGCCCCACCTGCTCAATGGATAAGGGGAGTGGGGAGGGGGAAGGATTGTGGGAGGGGTTGATGGGGAGGGGAGCAGTGAGTGGGATATAAAGTGAAGAAGTAAAAGAAAAAAGCCTTAAATTAAATTTTAAAAGACCCCCACAGGCTTGTAAATAAAGTAATTGGTCTCCTTTGCCATCTGCACTATTTGAGTTGCATAAAGAATAGCTTCTTCTCCTGATGTTATTTAATAAATTTAAACTACCTAAAATTTACTATGACTCACATCGCTGTCATATATCTCTTGAGTAAATGCGAGCTGCTTATTGTTTGACTTTTGCACTGAAATACTTTGAGAAGTTCTCAGTATTTTAGCACGTGGTCCATAGAAGGTACATTCAGTGTTGATCAGTCTGACTTCCCCTGAGATTTTCATTCATTTCACACTGAGATGCTTTGATTAATAAACAAAGGGAGTTGGAAAACCATAGCCAAGAGTGGATCTGGCAGGCAGGATGGGACGGGACATTGCATTCAGTCTTGAACAGTTTAACCAGATAACAGCAAAATAAAGGTTGAAAACGTAACATGAAATTCCTCTTTCATATTACCTTAGGGGCTAGAGTGAGTATGTGGGCTGGTTAAGACTCGGGCAGAGATGGGAAGAGTTCTCATCCACACTACGTTCCCATCTCCCAGTGTAGATTTTTTACCCAGGTCCCTGCCTCTAACATCTCACCCATAGCTCTGTAAGTCAGCTTAATAATTCACTGGTTCTCCAGGGTACACTTTGCTGGAATTAATCTTTTGTTCGTCATTGGAAATGGTAAAAACTGTAGAGGAGTTGTTCATTCCTCTCAGGGATAAAATTCTCTAATTACTACTGGTCAATCACTGTTGGTAGTTATAGAATTTTCCTAGGAGTATCTAAAAGTCCATGACCATTTGGCATTAAGTAGACAGACAGTGAGACCACTAACATGGCAAGATGTTCTGGAGATGCAAAAATGCAAAGAGCAAGACACAGCTTACCAGGGTCTTCTCTGCTTAGGAGCTCATCTTAAGGAATTGATTGAGGCTCATCTCAGGGCTTGACAGAGCAGACCTGCCTCCAAGATTACACATTTATTGGCAGAATTTGACTTGGTGCAAGAGGGAGGGCTTCAGGTACTGTTGGCTGGAAGCTGTCCTCAATTCCTTGCCACATGGACTACATTCTAAGGTGGCTCACAACTCAAGTTGCTTCATCAAAGCCTGTTTGTGGGGTACAGTGTGGTGAGGTATCTGTATACTGAAGCATCACACTATCCTCCATAAATGGTATGACAGTTAAAGATGAGACTAAAACAAAAGAAACCAACAGTATGTCAGGTCAGAAAAGATTCTGCTTCTAAAGGATAACGTGTATTTATACTGAGAGGGAGGGCAGCTCAGTGGAGAGGATGCTCTAAGAAATTAGCCATTGTCCTTTGGCTCTTTTGAGGGAAATTGGAAGAAAAGTTCTGTGATATCTGGATATGGTAGTAAATGATGATGTACGGTGTGCTTAGCCTACATTGTGATTTGTGGTACCTTCTGGAAGCTGGAGGTTCAAGGGTATACAGAGGCTACAACCATGCAATGGGCAGTGGGTACAAGTAGTCTCATTGATGTTCAGTGGAACTGCTGGCTAGGACATCTCCATTCAATGGCATTTCTGGCAAGAACCACTCCTGTTCAATGTCACTACTGGCTAGGAATCCTTCCTGAAGAGTCTAGTGACTTGCTCAGAAATTCTGAAGCCATCAAGGGACAAGAGCAAATAGTACCCTGGCTAACAAAAAGTGTCTTGGGATTTTATTTTTCCTTTTTGTTAAATATGAGACAACATTAATTTACTTGATCAGCAGTTGATTGGTTTTGTTCTGAATTACTCCTAAATCTTAAAAAGCAAAACAAAACAAAAAATACCAAAACAAAACAAACAAACAAAAGAACATTGACACCTAGCATAGCACAACATCACATAATATAATAGGCAGTTTTAAAAAGTTTGAGAAATTCTTGAGTTCATATGAATTCTCAAATGAATGCTTTATATACTCTGGTGGGAATTTCTTTTTTTCTCTGGTGGGAGCTTTTCTTTTTTTTTTTAAGAAAAAAAGGTAACATTATTTATTTGAGATTTGGATGTGAAACTATAAAGTGGCTAACAGAAAGACCAAAATTACACAATTTGAGTACAGGTCTACAGGTCTTTGGATATATAAATATAAATATAAATAATATATAAATATATATAAAAATACAGGGAAAATTGTCACATTTGGTTTTCAATAGCCTCATAAAAATGAACTGCATTATATTGATTTGATTGATTGATTGATTGATTTGCTCACTTTACATCCCACTCACTGCCTCCCCCCAGGTCACTGCTCCCACCCCTCCCCTTCTCCTCTGAGCAAGTGCTCAAGTATCCTTCCACTCTGGCACATCAAGTCTCTGTGAGGTTAGGGACATGCTGAAGCCAGACAAGGTATCCCAGCTAGAAGAACATAGCCCATGTACAGGCAACAGCTTTTGGGACAGCCCCTGCTCTAGTTGTTCGGGCCCATACGGAGACCAAGGAGACCAAGGAGCACATCTTGGTCAGTTCAGGGAGGCCTAAGTCCAGCCTGTGATGTCCTTCGGTTGGTGGTTCAGACTCTGAGAGCCTGAGGGTTCAGGTTAGTGTAATCTACTGGTCTTCTGGAGTTCCTTTGGCCCACAAGCTTTCCCTCTTACTTTCCATAACAGTCCCTAAGCTCCATCCACCATTTGGCTGTGGGTGTCTGCAACTGTCTGAGTCAGCTTCTGGGTGGAGCCTCTTAAAGGACAGCCTTGCTCTCTCTGTCAGCAAGCATAACAGAGTAGTGTCAGGGGTTGGTGATTGCCTGTGGGATGGGACTCAAATTGGGCTGGTTATTGTTTGGCCAGTCCCTCAGTCTCTGCTCCCTCCCCTGTTCCTGCATTTCTTGTAGACAGAATAAATTGGGTCAAAAGTTTTGTGAGTGGATTGGTGTCCTTATCGCCCCACTGGGGCTCCTGCCTGGATACAGGAGGTGGCCTCTTCAGGTTCCATATCCTGAGTCTTGTGAGTCACAGCTAAGGACACCGCCATTGATTCTTGAGTGCTTCCCTTATCCCAGGTCTCTGTCTCTTCCTGGAGATGGCCCCCTAACTCCCTGCAAGTCAGTTGCAGATTTCTATTCATTCTCATGGCCATCTGGCCATCCCTCCTGTCCTTCCCCACACCTGATCCTGACCCCCCACTATTGCTCTCCCCATCTCCTCTCCCACCTAGTTCCCTCTATCCATCTGCCTCTTATGACTATTTTATTCCTCCTTAAAGAAGGAGCTTTTCAAAAAAACTTTTAATCATATCAATATACTTGACATAAATGACAATCATAAGCTTGCTTATTGAAATAGAGCACTCTTGATGTATAGAAAGACTTGTGTTTATTTTAAGGTGATTCTTGGTTCCTGATCTTTGATAATTCTGTCGTCTCCTTCAACCAACAACGATTCTGTATTGAATCTTGTAGTGAATAGTCTTTGAGGATATGTATGGTGATTCTTGTGTCTGAGCACATTAGAAACATATTAATAACCAACTGCCTGCGCAAGCCTGCAGGCGTTTCCACTTAGACTCTGGTTAAAGGTTTATGTTCGGGATGCTATACTAACTAATCTGTGAGGGCTAGTTAAGAATTAAAGGAGCATTTCAGGAAAAGCAAATGAATGAATGATTACCAAGACAATTTTATTGTGTGATAGCCAACATTTGCTGAATTGTTTAAGACAAAATTTTAATACCACCATTTGGGGTGGTTGACTCATGTATTGCTCGTGTAACTCTGGGTTTCCCTTTGCCTGGCTGGCTACTTCCAAGATCCTTGCTTCCACTACTGCGTCTGCTTGGTATCGAAGGAGTTATTTAATCTGCTCAAGAAAATTATCTGTCAGCCAAAAACCAGGTCCATTGCAGCTTGTAGAAAGTTTCTGTTGCTCACGTGTCTTGGTTTGCACAACTGCTTGCCTCAGCCAGGTTTTGTGATTGAGAGTTAACTGTGCAGCTTGACGTGTGCATTGATTTTGCCTCCTTATTGACTAAAGCAGACATGAGTGGGAGAGCGGTGATGGATGATAGTACCACAGTGTTCTGGGCTAAAGCTATGAGGCTGTGTCCTTCTCCAACTCATGGAATCCAAGAAGAATACTAAGCATTATATGCTTGCCCTGGCAAGCCTTGCTTGGGATGGAGATAATCAAATTCTCTGCTTATTTAGAAGGAACTGTGACCTGTCTACTGATCCTTAATGAAATGTTTTCTAAGAGAGATGTGAATTGTCTCTCCCACCTTCATCTTTAAAAATTCCTCCCCCGGGGTTGGGGATTTAGCTCAGTGGTATAGCACTTGCCTAGCAAGCGCAAGGCCCTGGGTTCGGTCCCCAGCTCCGAAAAAAAGAATTAAAAAAAAATCCCTCCCCCTTGAACCCATTGTGCCTGTGATGGCTTAAATTATGCCCCCCTCACCCTAGGAAGTACATTGAACTTCCAAGTATCAGCTCTTTAGATTGTTTAAACTTATTTGCAGCAGAGTGTAGTTGTTTTTTTCAATTAAGATGACTCATAGAAGAGATCTTCATTTAATGTAGCTAGTGTCTGTACAAGAGGAGGGATCTTTGGATGAAGAGGCCTGTGAACACTGATGCTGCCTAGATGATTTTTTACCAGAAGTCAAGCATTGCCTTGTGACTCCAGAACATGGGACACGTTCCTTCTTTGGAACCTTTGGGTGGTGAGTGGCACTGACAATGCCTTTATCTGGAAATGGGTTTCTACAGATTTGCAAGAATAAATTTCCGTGGTTTCCAACCTCTCACCTTGCAGTGCTTTGCTCTGACAACCTGGGGGAGCAGTGCACCCACGTTGAGCCTCAGCGCTCTTTCTCTCTCTCTCTCTCTCTCTCTCTCTCTCTCTCTCTCTCTCTCTCAGACGGGCTGTAAATTGGCTAGATTACATCACTCCACTAAAACTGCTCTTTCCAGGGTCTACAGGACCTCTGACAAAGGGCTGACTCCAGATCCTTATTGCTGAGATGCAGCCACTCCTAGTTGGAAGAACTCAGATGCATTATTTAAAATTCGAGTGTCTTAGTTTGTGTTTATTAATAACATGGGTCCGCAAAGCTAACTCACTCCTTACAGTGCCTGGAACATACATCAGCTCGTTTTCATTGTGCTACTGCCTCACATTGTGCCTTCATAGTTCTTTTACCTCCTGGCTACAGTCCTGGGCCATGATGGCCACTTTGTTCCCTATGTTCTGTTGCAGTCTGGATATCATCCCTGGCCCTGGCTGTTCTTTTAGTAAAGATCTCTTGGAATGCTTTATAGGCAGTGGATTGCCCAAGTATAAAATCTTAACAGTTCTTTGCTTTATTAAGTGAGTAATTTTGAATAAATTAACCTTTATGAGCCTCAGATTGTTTTAAGCAATTGGTTGATAAAATAGGAATACGCTGACTGTGGGAAGGGTAAATAGGCTCAATTAAGCAAAGGGTTCACCCAAAGTTGGATTTGAATCACAGTCTCTGGGACACAGCCTGTCCCCAAACAAAGGCTGCCATTTAGTCTGTATGCTTGGTGTATTTCACAATAACACGGGGAGTCAGCTACCTGAAGTGCATTATAATGCAGAAGCCCAGCTGCCCACAGTAGCTTTTGAGGTTGGGACCAGCTCCTAGGTAGCTGGGGGAAAAAGCCTTACCAGGTTAAGCTTTAGTCATGGTTGATGCTTATGTCTTTCCAACCTCTATCCACAGGTCCCCATTGTTTTGTCTTCTGTCACAGCTCTCAGACACATCCTTCTTTGAGGACAACAACTGAGTAGGTTCTTCCCTGGAAGGGAGGGCAGGGACACTAGGCATAGGAATGATACCAGGCAACCATACAACACTCAGTTTCAGAAACGATTAGCTCCGGGATGAGGTTTAATTTAGTAGACGAGTGTAGTATGTTCTAGGTCGTCATTTTGATTCCCACCACCACCACATAAACAAAAAGCAATAAAACTCAAAAATGACTGGTCCTAATGTTACAGTAAACTGAGCAGTGGGAAATATCAAAGGTCCATTCTTGGCTTCATTTAGTGACAGTTGTCCCAAGAGGGATTTTTGGGGGGGTATGTTCCTCAACAAAGATTTAGGGGAAAATATGCAAAATCCCTGTCATAGGTGCCTAGTTGTTTCTTATCAGAGATAAATGGATTTGCAATTCCAATACTACAGCATCCAGTGATCAAACCAGTTTCTGAAGATCACCAGCTCTTAGGAAACATGGAAGATATTTTCAAAGTTTTTCTCTACCTACCAGTTTTAACCAGCTTAGTCTGCTTATCTATTACAGTCAGGACCGGATTGTGTTTCCCAGGTCATATGAAGTTAGAATAAAGACATAAATTAATGTAAGGTTTGTTCTAAGGCAAGAACAAGCGATTCTCCATTATGACAGGGTCATGAGGCAACCGCAGCAAAGCTGAGTCACTGACGTAGACTTTACTACCCACTTTATTCTACAGATGAGTTAGTGCCTTTTTCATGTGGGCAGACAAATGAAAAACCTGAGTACACTACAGCTCAACTAAAGCGGTTATAAAGATTAAATCACGATCATGTTAGTGAGATTCAAAAACGCATCCCATACTGATTAAAATAGACTGCTCCAGTCCACTCCGTGAAGACAGTGAGGATATCGCACCCTTTCCCAGGGTGTAGGTGGCTTGATGTTTTAGTCTCTGCATCTCACTTCGTGTTCTGTAGGCTCACAGCATGACCTAAAACTTAAACATCCTTCTGACAGATCCTGTTATGTAGTTTTCAAGAGCTTTAAAGCTGGAGGTGCAGTCATGGGAGAGGCGGCCAGACAAACCAGGGAACAAAGGGCTTTGTATTCTATGCACATCAAAGGATCACTACCTTTGGGGAAAAAAGCCGGAGTATAAAACTTTGCCATGCATTAATATCTCTAGTTCTCCTCAGAGTCCATAAACTCTAGCTGTTCATTAATTCTCAATAAATGCCTTGTGCAGAGAGAGCTCCTGCTTCAGAGGGTTTTCAGTGGCATATTTTGCCGAGTGATGCAGTGAGAATTGGTATTTTAGGGTGCTTTTGAGATGATGGATGTTAAGCTTTGGTTGAATTATTTCCAATAGTATACGTAGGCTGCTACAGAGAATACATTTTTGACACTCAATTTCCTAGACCCTGGGACTGCATGCTTAACATAAATGGCTGGTCATACATGGGGACTTCAAAATCAGAGCTCACTCTGGGAATAGATTTAGCATCCTCACCAGGGTTCCTTTCCACAAGCCATATTTCTGCCTCGGGTTGGACAACATATTTGTCAAAGTGACTCAGCACCCAGCACTCAGAAGGTCCATGGAGAGCATGACCTCCTGGATTTATAAGTGCTGTGGGATACACAGAACATCAGAAAGGCCCTTTAAATATTTTATGCAGCCCTCTTCTGGCCCTGAGCTGCTCAGCCTTGACTTATGCTAGCATGGTTCTCCTCTGATTATCTCTTACATCTGTCTGCCCCTTTTCCCACGTCTATAAGATTGACTCTGTTTGATTTCAAACTATACACTTCCTGCCCTCTGTTCAGAATGTTGCTCAGTGTTTAAAGAGGTCCTCTGTTTCTCGGAATGCCTTTCATGTGTTCTTAGGGGCTTTCCTAAGGTAAGGCTTCCTTTCTCTTCCTGTGGTCTATGGATGGAGCACCTGTTTCCCTACTTCTTTAATAGCAAGTCACAAAATACAGTGGTGGAAAGGATTGGATTTTTCTACCTTTCCATTCTGCCATCCTTTGCTAGAGGAAAATAAAGAACCATATTCGAGCAGAATCAAGAGTAATTAGCCTATGACACACTGGGGCTCCATGCCTTTGAGTTTGTGATGCCCTGAAGTTGTTTTAGTTGGTATCTTTGACCATGGTGCTAAATTGTCCCTTGCCAGAGAAATCCTCAATTCCCTAATACTGTATCACTTATGGTTGCTTTGAGAGTAAGAGTGGTTGGTTAGGTACAGGGAGTAAGTGGCAGCTATCTCTTTGTATGCATGCTGAAAGCTATTAGAACTGTGTCTTGCATATATGTGTGCATATATGTGTGGCATATACATGTGACTACTCTGTTATATCACTTTTGCCTTAGGTCTTTGAGACAGAATCTTTCACTGTGTCTGGACCTAGTTTGATGGCCAGCAATCCCTAGTATTCCTTCTAATCTTGCCCCTCTACCCAGACTTGAATGATAGGAGTGCATTGCCTCTAATCCTCATGGTTGCAAAGCAAATGTTTTTATCCACTGAGCCATCTCTCCTACCCAGATTGTTGTTGATGCCAGAGGCCATGTATGCTTTCAGAAGCCTAGTACCCTGCAAGTGTTAGAACCTGTGAGACATCCAGGGCCTTTGTCTCATGGGCCAGTGTTCTAGTCACAATATCTAGGCTATCAAATTTCCTTCATTAATTTGATCCCTCAAAACACACACACACACACACACACACACACACACACACACACACACACACAGTCTCTATCTCTTACCTCTGTCTCTGTCCCTCTCCCTCTTTCTCCTCTAGTAAAGTGGGCCTATACTATACAGAATTAATTGAATATATGACTTGATTAAGTCATCCCTCTAAGCCTTACATTTCTAGTCCATAAGTGAAAGGCAGAAATCTAGAGTTGTGAGGATTAAATACTCTAATGTAAATGTAAATTGCTTAACAAATTCTCTGTACCCAATGTGCCCAGTGAACTATTTTCTTCTATTTCCTCTCATGTAGGAAACACTGAGTTTGGTCAAAGATTTAATTCAGTGATCCTTCTAACATTGAGCAGCATCAATTTCTAACTCTAAATGTCAAAGAATACTTAAACTCTCTTGGCTTGTACTGTGTTAAATGCACACTATATTGATTTGGGACCCTTGTAGTGTAAAGGCCCAAGGTAGGGCCTAGGAAGGTAGAGGATTTTGATTCATTGATCATTCGGGATTCAAGTTCCTTCTAATATTTTGTTTTGCTGTTTACTAGGGTACTCTTGGCATCTGAGGTGTCATCCATGAGAGAGAGAGTGTGTGAAGGAAGCATGGCCATTTCCACAGTGACTGGGCCCTGCAATTACAGTTCATCGATAACTTTGTCACAGGGCCACATCTAAGAGCAAATGACAAGGACAGTTGTAAAACTGGGCATTGTATGACAAGACATGTGGTCTGTGGCTATAGGGCAAGGGGAAGATAGACGAGAATGGACAAAAGATCACCCTTTCCTTGGAATCCAGCCTAGGGGGCCCACATGGATGAGGAAAGTTTATGTCACTCTAGAAAGAGTGACTCAGGAGTGTGGATTCTGACTGTAGTTCAACCAGAGATTTACATTATGACAGTGTCCAAAGCAAAGAATCCCATATGAGCTTTGTTCATTTAGAAGAAGATGTGGGATGATGGTTGGTCTCCATGCCCCTTCCTGCAAAGTGAGAGTTCTCCCTGACCAATCATCTCTGGTTCTCTGTCTCAGTACTTCATGATACTTCTAATGGGACATACCTGCAGGGGCTTAGTTTTCTGTGAGCTATTCCTTCACTTCATCAAACAAGGAGCCTACTGAAGAAACAAGCCTACTATAACAACAGTCTGCAGGTATCCAAAGGCCAAATGGCATTTAGGGATTGGCAGATTCGTTGGTTGATAACTGCAAATCAATTGAGGTTCATTGGACAAAGAGACTTCAGAAGTACTGCAAAATGACTTTTGCTGTGGATGGATCAGACCCAAGGTCTTTTCTATTCTTACATTTTATAATCCTGTGACTCAGCAGCTTTTCACTTGGGAGCAATCCCATCTCCATTGCCTCTGGTGGCAGGCCTTCTGCAAGTTTTTCTATCACCAAGTTAAATTTGGGGTAAAAGTTTCCATCCTTCAAGGTCAGCTTAATATGAATTCAAATTTAAGACAAAATATCCTCACCTCTGGATAGATTTTTTAAAATCCTCTAACCTTTCAAGCCAGGGGGCTCACTACTTAACATGGTATTAAAATGCAGGGCCATGCAATTTGCTGAGCATGGGAATCTTATTTTAGACATTAAATCCTAAAACAAATCCCTCAGAGCTTCACTTGAAAACCACTATGTTAAGCATTTATTCCATAAAAATCTAGCTCTCTTTTGAAGTCAGCTCTCATCTAGAGTTTTATTGGTGAGTGACTGAGCACCAGAACAATGTGAAACCATACTTCTCCAAGGCCTGTCATCTGGGCATTTGATTATAAGGTATATTGAGATTTTATTTTTAAGTTACACTGAACCCTCCAGGACTACAAACATGTGGAGCATTCTGAACCCTCCAGGACTACAGACATGTGGACCATTCTAAGTGCGCAGATATTATACAGCATAGATGCATGTAGACAGGAACCTATATCAGTATAACACTGCAAGGAGCTAGCTTTTCTCTGCCTCTTTCAGTACAGTTTCAAAGCCAGGCTGAGGTGCTCATAATCAACCCTGGATCCTCTGCAAAAGCAGCAAAGGTTAACTGCTGAACCATCTCCCCCACCTCACCCAAAACAAATTGTAAGAAGGACAACAAAACAAAATCAAGAACAAGGCAAATACCATGGCAAAGCAGGCCCATGTAAGCAGCTTACCTTCTCCTCTGTTGATTATATAGCTGAACGGCCTGGCCCTTGTGTCCTGGCTTATGTTTAGAGTCCATTATAGGTCTGTACATCAGTATTTATCCCCAATTATTCCTTGACCACTGTTTCTGTGAGGGAAAACAGTCTCTCTCCCTCTCCTACTCTCTGTCCTCTCTCTATCTCTCTCTGTCTCTCTCTCTGTCTCTGTCTCTCTCTGTCTCTATCTCTGTCTCTCTCTGTCTCTCTCCCTGTCTCTCTCTGTCTCTCTCTGTCTCTATCTCTGTCTCTCTCTGTCTCTCTCAATGTCTCTCTCTGTCTCTCTCTCTCTGTCTCTGTCTCTCTCTCTCTCTCTCTCTCACACACACACACACACACACACACACACACACACACGTATTTACTGCTAGCCATGAGCAGACCTGATGAGGAAAGAGAAGGGAAGTAAGAGGTTGAGTAAAGACAGGGCCAAGGCTTTGAGGGATATGATCTTCCTGGGATTTGCTAAGACTAAGCAATGAGATCAATGAAACTGAAAGTTCTCTTAGAGCCATCAAAGCCCTCAGAGAAGAATTGTTCATTGGTCCTCCATTCCCAGGACTGGGTCCAGGCAGAGCTACATAGGATGAAGTACTAACAGTGTTTGCCTTGCCCGCTGATGGATCAGTGCATAGATGAAACCCATCTGGAAAGTGCTCCCCTTAAAACCTGCAGTGAGAAGGTGATTGTCAGGCCATGAAGCTGACCTGTGAACTGAAAATAAGCTACAGAAAGATTCAGGTTCAATACCACTGCTTTGATCCTCTCTATGTGAGAATCTAAACTGGAGACAAAACCATCAACAAAGATGCTTCTGGGGAGATCATTCACATTGTAAGCCACAGGAACACTGAATCACGGGGAATGAAATAGCATTGGAGATCCACATCTAAAGGTACAAGAAGTGTGTGTTTTTTCTGAGCTGCAGGGGGATGCCTGTAACCTTACAAGAGATGGCTAATGAGGCAGGTGCAGCACCGTTGAGTCCCTGGGTCATTGCTTCTGGGAATTAAGTGAGTTCTGTGCTTGAGTTTGGGCAATGATAAAAGTCACCGTCAACTATTTCTTTCATTAATCTTTCATTTCTGTCATCCTGGGTACTTGACTCCTCTGATGTATCAATGATAGGACTTTCCCTTGAAGACATTCCTTGAAGGCATGGACTGTATCCATCTTTCTATCCATATTCCCAGCAATTGCTTGGCCACCAAAGAAGCTCAGTTGATCACTGAACTAAATCCTATCTCCACAGATAGCTACTGAGTTCAACCCTCTGATTCCTTTTAGGTCTACCTCCTTGCTTCCTCTTGGCAATCTAGATTATGCACCCTTTTGTATAATATAAAGTCAGAAATAAGACAGCACTTTTGTAAAACGATGTGAAATTCAGGATCTATGATTACAACATTGTTCGGAGTTCAGAACCTAGCATTTCTCATAACAATGTAGACCGCCTGCTCTCTGTAGCCATTTTTTTCCCTTTTTGGTTAAGTTTTTTTCTTTTTCTTTTTCTTTTTCTTTTACCTCTTATCACTGATGTTTTCTGCTCAATTGATCAAGAAGTCCAGTGGGTTGATATTCTTATATATAAAAAAACAAAGATTTAATTAAAGGTTAAAACATTTTCAAGCTGCAGTCCAGTGAATTCTGTCCTTTATCTCAGTGTTGTCACTTCTTGAGTCTTTCCTGCTTTCCCTTCTCCGTCTTATATGTCACATGCCACACAAACTTCACCTCTTGCATGGCATCTCAGATTCTCTGTGCGCATGCTTCTCTTTCTTTCTGGCCGGCTTATTTCTAGCATTTTCCTTGTGTTACTTTTGAATTGTCATTCCCTTCAAATACTGTGCACTGCTATTAGAAAAAGTGCCAAATTCTCCCCCCACCCAAAGCAGACAGGCATAAAATGCTGACTTTCAAGGTCACACGAAGGACAGGAAACAGCCACCTTGGTCAGTACATCGGGCTGTCCCTCATCACCACACAGAACCTGCTTTCCTTTTAGACATCCTCCTGGAAACTGTTTTCCAATAACCTCTTTGGAAAACCATGCCACTCATGAAAGAACAGAATCAATTAATATTGCTTCATCTGTGATTGAGTCCACCGCCTCTCCTTGATGTAGCTTGATGTTTCCAGGAAGGAAGAAGTATAAGTTAGGAAAATTCATATAGATGTTCAGCAGGTGACAACATCTTTTTGATCATCGTTGAGAACGGAAGCTTGAGTTCCTTTTTGTTATAACTCTCAAGGGAATCTAATGTCACTGCCGCATCTCTTGGGAAGAGTACTCTGGAATAGCATATATCAGTCCCCTTCTGTAGCATGCTGAGGCAGCTAAATTGGTAGCTTGACTGTCTTCCTCCTCATCACTCTCAGAGCTGTGGCAGTTTTCTCCTTCTGCATAGGGATCTACCTTACTCTGCTTCACTCTCGCCCATGACTCCCAACTTCCCCTCCCATTGTTTCTGATTTCTTTTCGTCTTATTTTGTGACAGAGTCCCACACAATAGCCCAACCTTGACTTGAATTCATTACGTAGCCCAGGCTAGACTTGACCTCATGGTGTTCCTCTTTCCCAAGCTTCATGAGTGCTAGGATTATAAATGGGTAATCCTCTCCTCAGCCCTCGGGATTCTTGACATCTGTGAGCATCTTCCCACTCACCTAACCTTTCTGTGTGCTTTCCTAACTTAGTGATTTGCCTGGCTTTTGACTAGTCACCTTGAATCCCTAGTCTTTTTCTCTGGTTTACCCAAGATCCCAGTTACTGCATCATATGCCACCTTAGTTCTTTTGTCTCTGGGTCCAATTTAGGAGCTGAGCTAAGCAAGATTACACATTAACCTTAGAAGATGAATAGCTCATGTGGGAAGTCTGTGTAGTTAAGGATGAAGAGCACAGGCTCTGAGTCAGGCCGTCTCTGGGCTTACATCCTAGCTCTGCACAAGGCAAGATGTGTGATCTTGGACAAATCAGTTAACCACTGTTTCCCCAGTGCTCATATTATCAGATAGATATAATGATTGGGCCTGCCTATGTTATATAAAGAATAATTAAGTCCACTAAAGTAATTGCTACCAAGTGCCATGCGTGCCACCGTGTGTTAACTATTACTAACACATTAAAACCCACATTCTGAGTCTGCTGGAGGACAAAAGGATAGATTCATGGGACACACGCCATGAGAAATTTTAATCTCATGCTGTGCTCACATTTAAATGAACATGTGAACACATCAGAATCAGCATTTTTTAAAAACAACTTAATATGGTATGAGGAAAGCCTGGCTTCTCATTGTGCTTGTGATTTGATTGGTTTGATGCAGGGAAATCTGAATCTTGAGGCTGAGAGGAATGTTGTGGTTTGCCCTGGAGTTATCTGTATTTTGATGTTAATTTTACTGTCCCAAGGACAGGTGTCCTGTCAAGTACTCAGGAATCAGGTGACTCTTCACCTGTCATTGGAGGAGAAGGACAGATGGGCGGGAGAGAAGTTTGAAGGAAGAGGAGGAGACAGGAGACAGGAGAGAGAGAGGGCTGAGAAGCCGTGGCAGGACAAGATGGCAGGTGATGTTAAGATTCTGTTCTTTGTATTTACAGGTTGTTATTAATGTTCTCAAGGGATGGAGAGTACCGGGCTTTGTATGTTTAAGTGGGCAATTATATCTTACCAATTGGATCTAAGATTATTGTGTGTTGTGTGTTCTTTTATGTGAGGGTTTGAGTGTAGGAGAGTGTGCAGCTGGGCTGTGTTTCCACCAAGATATCTAAAACATATCTCGGGGCACCGAGGTGTAGACCCAGCGGGGTAATTGACCACATTACTCTTTTCTATTTTATATATTTTTACAACAACAGAGGAAGGATGACAGAGAGAGAAGTTCGCTCCAGCCTTGTGTTCTATGCTTCCCATATTGCTAGAGAGCGGCTCCAAGCAGCCAATGAGGCTGCCGCAGTGAGCAGGGCCACTGATTTTAGACTTTATCTTAATTCTACTAAGTCCATAAACTTGGCCTATTTTTATTGTTATGTGGAAGGGCTGTCAGGATTTGTGGGTTTTTATCTAGACTTCTGTATTTATTAAAATGGCATTATAATAAAATAATTTGTTAGCACTGGAAGGCCATGAGAATTTTTATCTTTTAAAAAGAATTTGTCTATATATTTTTCAAATCCGAGAGAAAGTAGATTAAATAACAGCTCATAAACAGATTCTGAAAAACAGTTCCTTAGGGCGTTCATTAAAGCTGCAGCCCCATGAGTTGTAGCCCAGAGCTGCGGAGTGTAGCCTGTACACTGTATTTTTGCCAAGATGCTCAAGTAATGCTGTAAGGTTTGTTTTCCATGTTCTTTCTAGTCTTCGCCTTCAAAATTGAGATAATGGTTCATGTCCATTTCCTACTGTCCAAAGGAGTGATGAGAATTAATGAGGCAATTTACATAAGTGATCCTGGAGGAAAATAACAATTTCAGTGTCATTGTCAAGGGCAGAATTGAAGTAGACTCACTCAACATATAGATTACTTCCTAGACATGAGAGGTAACTTAGCATTGGAGTGGGGCAACCAGGGTACTTCACAGCTGTAACCAGGCTGCCCTGGAACTTGCTATCTAGATGACCTTGATCCTCCTGATATTCTGCCTCTACACTCTAAATGTGAGCCGCTGGGCTTGACTCCCCATGTCATTTTTGAGATATTCAAATTAATCCATTCTATCATGTTTCTTTTTCATTTAGACTATTTTACAATACGGAATATTATTTCCTAAAAGCTGGCTTGACATGCAAAGGGCATAACCAGTTAGCAACCATGGTGGGTATGGTGGTTTGAACAGGCTTGGCCTATAAAGAGTAACACTATTAGGAAGTGTGACATTGATAGATATGTGTGTCACTGTGGGGTGGACTTTGAGACTTAAACTCTGCCCAGTATGGATGAACTCCTCCTCCTGACTGCCTAGGAATCAAAATGCACAGCTCTCAGCTCCCTCTTCAACATCATGTCTGTCCAAATGCTTCTTGCCCTGATGATAGTAGAGTGAATCTATAAAATTATAAGTCGACCCCTTTAAATGTTTTCCTTTGGTCACAGTGTCTCTTCACAGCAATAAAACCATAACTAAGACAGTAGGTACCAGGGCGATCCACAAAAAACACTGTAAATCATGGTGTACATATGTATCCTATTGGTCCTTATGCTACCTTTTCTTGTTATTGTTCCTGGAATCACTGGAGTTACAAGAGGAGGGTGGAGAAGGGAAATACCTCCTGATGTACACAGAATCATTTTAGCTTCCCTCCTAACACTCACGGTCACGGTCTCCACTTTCTCCATCACTTCTGCAATGTTGTCATATCTCTATTTCTCCATCATACTTTACAAATCTGGATGTGTTTACTAATTCATGATCCATGGTGTTGAGACTGAGAGGCTCTTAGAAATCAGTAAAATATTGCATGTATTTTGGATCCCAATGTCATCGGTTTTGTTTCAGTACGGGGCTCAACCCTCTTCTTTTTGTCCCAGGCTCTTAGTGAGCCATATTTTTTCTGCTCTAGGAGGCTACTCTTTGGACCTTCTTTCAGATAACAAGGCATTATGGGAAAAAGTTTTACTTACAAAAATTCTTGGCCAATCTAGGGGTGCAGGTACATGCCTGAGGTTCAATCTACTAGGGAGGCTGATGGGAGAAGGATTGCCTGAGCTTTAGGCTCAATTTTATTTTTAAAAGGAAAGAAAAAAATTTCTCTATACAACCGCTTTCAAAACCAGGCATTAAATTTGTGTAAACGGTTGTAAATATCTGCGTATCTCTATATCTTCAGAATAATTAGATCTGAATAACTCAGGCAAGTAAGACTTTTACTTTTTTGTTAATAGTGATTTGGGTCTTGGCAGGTTCTCTGGAAAGCTGGAATATGTTTGCTCATAGGGAAGGTTATTGTGAAGCAACATCTGGATAAAAGAAGTGACAGGGAAAGGAGCATGCCCCCTACTGGAGCGGAAGTCCCACATTTGTGAAGCTGCAGCCCAGATGACTCTCCCACATAGATACAACTAGTGCTATACTACAGAAAAGGGTTCCAGGACAAGCCAAAATGAAGCAGCATTAGTGAGTTTATGAAGTATTTAGTCATATAGGAAAAAGACAGAGCACTGAGACATGGATGGTGGTAGGGGAGGGAGGGAGAGGTAGGTGTCTTTACAATGGCTCTCTATATGGCCCTGTGACTTTATATGTCTTATGGTACGGTAGATTTAAAGGAAAAAAGTTAAAATTTTAAGTGTAATTCCAAATTAAGTAAATTACAGGACCCAGTTTCCTTCTTCCTCTTAAAGAATTTTCTTTTGTAAATGAAATGATAGGTAATTTTACGAGTCACTATTCTGTTTCAATTTAGGAAAGAGAGTGCTGCTTGTGGTGCAGGAGTTCCGAGGTTCTTGGCACATTATTCCAGAATCCAATAAAGGGGCACAAAGACTGTAACATAGCAAGACTACTTCACCCAAAGCACAGGCCAGAAAGAAGATGCTGTCATGAAGGACAGTGGGCTACAGGAGCAAGGGTGCTCCAGGCCCTGAGTCTTCTTTATGTATTCTAAAGGAAGGTGGAATCGGCTATTATGTACATATTTGGATGGTTCCCTGTGTTGATTGACGGTTTTAAAGATGTATAAATTTCTCTCCGCTATGCATAGCCCTTCCATAATGCATCCAATTCTCATATGTGCATACCCAATTATGCCTAGGCATAAAATTCTAATAGGAGATTCCCCAAAAAAATGTTACCTTGGAAAGCACAATTTCCTTATTTTATATGCACCAAAACTAGTTCAGGCTGGAGCAGCCCCCTTAGCCTTTTATTCAGATATAAGTGAATTGTAATTAAATAGAAATTTGATAGTCTCTATTGAGAAAAGAAACTTACTCTATTGTTCACGGAGGGGTGTGCACACAGCTTGATGCAGGTGGGTATCTTCAGATGCTAACAGGATGCTAGGTACAATACTCAGAGAGAGGTTTGTGTGCGTCCAGTTCATTCAGGTAAAGGTCATAAGTCTATCAAGTGAATTATGAAAAGAGAGGGATGTTCATAGCCTAAGGCAAGTGGAATCCCAGGTGGCCAAACTACCCCATATATTTTCCACTCTCAGGAGGAAAAATAGCATGGTAAAAGTCATAGCAATAAATAGCCTAGTAAGGGCACCAGCGGAAGGGAGAAGCCCTTGGTCCTGCCGAGATTGAACCCCCAGTGAACGTGATTCTTGTGGGGAGGGCTGTAATGGGGGGAGAATGGGAAGGGGAACACCCATATAGAAGGGCAGGGGGAAGGGTTAGGGGGATGTTGGCATGGAAACCAGGAAAAGAAATAACATCTGAAATGTAAATAAGAAATACCCAATTTAATAAAGATGGAAAAAAGTTTTAAAAAATTAAAAAAAGAAAAAAAAGTCAAGACTACAAACATTCTAGCCCTGAGTTAGCAGAGTTCACCTGTTTTAACATCTTTGTTTTCAGTGTTTTTAGAAAAAACACAAGCTATCTCTCTATGTAATTTTAGCTTGATCAATTATGTTGGAGTGTCTTGACTCTCAGTTAGGAAAAACAAAGCAAACTATATATCCCAGGGAAAGGGGATTCTTTCCCTTATCATGGTCCCTTTTCCCCCCTAAATCTATCTAAGCTATCTCAAAAGAAAGGTCAGAAGGAAGCAGACTGAGGAGTATTAGACTAAACGAAAGAATCATCAAACTAAGAATTTCCCAGGAAGCCATGCTACCCATTTGGATTACGTAGAGCACTATGATGGTGACCCATTCCATAGTAGGCTATGAACTTATTAACAGAGGTTAAGGCAAAGGAAATACCAAAAGACAAAAATAATGAGGATCCCATCAGATATTTTTGAAGCAGTATTCTGTGGCCATGGTGATTAATAACAATAGTGTCCTCCATCCAAAGTTAAATGGGCAGTTTCTGGGCTGATGGCCTTGTAGAAGCACTTTCTATATGAGATTGTAGCTGCCTCCTTGGAAACCTGTAGCTCTGGTAAAGCCATATGCATAGTTACCATCAGACAATCTTTATTGGAGGAACTGTTTCTTGATGACTCCATTTTGGTTATGACAACTTTCATCCTTCTAAGTGGAGAAGGGCCCAGATAGTATTTGAGTTCAGAGACTGTTTTCATATGATTGACTGTGAGTTCTTGAGCCATTCCTTACGAGAAGACTCTTCTGTCTGCTGAAATGGACTTGCACTAGAACATGCCATTTTGTCATTGTCTGAGAGTCATGCAGGGGGGGCAGGCATTGGTAGTGCGCAGGTGCGATGGCCCCCAAATCTGGGAGGGGAAATAGTGAGGGTGAAAATGGAGACAGAAGGTAGAGTTGGTGTGAAGGTGTGGAAGGGAGGCAGGCTTTGCTCTCAGAAGAACTCAAATCGCATAGGGTTGTGTGAGACAAGAAGTAATGCAGACGTTGGCTTAAGGGCAACAAGCTTTGAAGGGATTTTAAGCAGAAAGTAATTACATCAAATTGCCTTGGGGAAAGACAGTTTGGAAGGAAATGAGAATGAATCTGTAGTACAAGGAAAGGCTGATTGCACCCTGATTAGGAAGCAAGTATGACAGAAATCAATGCCAGAAAAGACTGCTCAGGATACATTTTCCAGTGTCCATTGGGGATCATTTTCTTCCTGCGAATAACTAGGTCTTGCATTTCAGTGAATTAACTTACAATGGTTTGCATTAAAACTTTGGAAGCAGCCAGTTGTGGTGGCACAGACCTCCTATCCCAGCACCTGGAAGATGGAGGCAGTTGGATCTCTCTGAGTTCAAGGCCAACCTGGTCAACACCAATGAGATCTGGGCCAATCAGTGCTACAGAGAAAAACTCTGTCTTAAAACTAATAAAAATAATAGTAAGTAATAATCATGGTAATAGCGACAGTCGGGAGCGTCTTTCTGAGAGCTGGGGTGTTCCCAAGGGTGGAATTTCTCACTGAAGTCTGCTCCAAAAAGCTTCTGCATTAAATATAAGCACACAAATCTTGGAAAACTTCCCTGAACACTGTCTCACAGGGGAAGTATCTATTATTTGTTTAGCTTCTTAATGCATATTTGTAACTTGCCACAGTGTTAATGGCCTTTAGACTTCTACATTATGAAGAAATCCTTATTACTAATAATGTAGATAGTTATATTGCCAATTAAATGAACGGTTTCTAGCTGTTCTATTTTAAAGGGATTCGGGATTTGTTTGCTACTAGGTAAAAACAGATCTATTTTGGCACATGGGTGACTGACTTTAGGACCATTCACATCTGGACAACTCATAAATGTATGTGGAAATGAATCTCAGGGACAATCAGATTTTATTTCTAGTGTCTAATCGATGCTCGGAGTTTTGGGACTTAATTATGTCTGCTTAAAAAAAAAAACGAGAAAGAGAATTCGATTTCTTTTAAACCTAACTGCAGTGTTAATTTCAACTCATAGATGTACAAGGCTTTATAGTATTTTCTAGCACACTATCTGGTACTGTTAGATTCTCAGTAACAGTAGAACTGTGCTAATTATATTGAAGTATATCAAATTATAAACTAACTCAATTTCTGGATAACTACCCCCCAGTGAATTGAAAGCAGGGTCGTGAAGCGATATTTGATTATGATAGCATGGTAGATATTATGTGTGTCTCACACAGAAGAGATTTACAAAAACAGAAAAGAAGAATCAGGCAGAGAGCATTGCTAGCTTACTGCCTTTTGCCTAGAATTGACTGTTGGTGGCACTTGTAATCCCAGAGAAACAACTGAAACAGGAGATCCTTTCAGTAAGAGAACTTCTGCACCCTAGACAGGCTGAACTGGCCTCATTTGCTCTAGGAGAGGACAGCAGGTACCTGGGAACTAAGGCATGATGCATTGAGGTGGTGGTATGCATGGAATATGTGATCTGTTCTATACCTCTTGGTGGCCCCTCCTTGGCATGCAGAATGCTACAGATCAGTCTTTACTCCGTTTTCAACACTTTTACACTTTCTTTCACTAAGAACAATAATTTCTAGGTTCACCTGGACTGTAACATGTAAATATAGTGCATTTTTATGGCTGGATAACATGCCACTGTACCCGGTCTGTTGGTTGTTAGACACTCAAGTTGTGTATTTATTTGGATATTTGAATGGTTGGTGTTAATATTTATGAGGAAGCGTTTAAGAACCTATCCTCAGCACTGTTAGGTATACACCTGTAAGAGTGAATTTTAAGTTACGTAGTCACTTTATGATCAGTTTTGAGGGAGTGAGCAGGTTTTTCCCTATATCTTCATATGCACTTGTCATTTTCTTTTGTTTTTAAATAGGCCTCCCGGTTTAAGCTGGCTGGGAGGTAGCATCTCACTTTGGCTTTGACTTGCTTTCTGCTAACTAATGATGCTCAGCATGTTTTTAAATGCTTGTCGGATGTCAGTATGAACGCTACTAGGTGGAGGGATAAACCTTGAAGATATTATGATAAGCAGAAGACAGAAATAGTGTTATGTGCTTTTTCAGTCCATTCATTTGCCGTGTGCTGAACGTGTAAGAGTCAGAAACCAGCTTAGCAGGACCCGGGGATGGTGCAGAGAGGGGCTCTTATGGAACGATGTGCTAAATATTTTGGAAATCATTAGAGGTAGCATTTGCTGCATAACGAAAACGTGTTGCCTGTTGTTGAAGTGGCACATTAAAACTCTTAATCTTGTTATAAGAATGTCATCTTAGTAAAAAAGTACCAAGTTTAAAGTTAAACCAGACTCTCCAGTTTCTGTAGTAGGCTGGGCTGAGTGACTGATGCCCACCTTCTGCTAATATGTAGAGAAATACTGGATACGTCATAACATCTTCAAAGTGTATTGATCTTGATAATATGCATATGTGATCTTGACAGGAAACCTCTTCTTGCCAGAAGAGGCAATGTTATGCTAAGAAGACAGACATAGTGTTTTGTACTATATAAGTCCATTCATAATGCCACGTTCTGACTGTGTAACTAGGCAGCAGAGTAGGTCCTGGGATAGCACAGAGAGGGTTCAGAAATGGTTCGAGCAGTCTCACTACCAAGTGATGCATGGTGGACTGCAGGGGACAGTAGGCCAAACACAGGAACTTGGTTGAAGGAGAGCATTTAAAACAACACATGATCAAGAGGAATGGCCTTGGGCTGCTGTAGGGCATGGAGCTGAGTTAGAGATCCTGAGAACAGAAAGTATTCTGGGAAAGGCTGACCCCTACCCTCCAGGGAAAAGGTCCAGAGATGTACCCCTCCTGAGAAATATCAAAGGAACATTTTTCTTTCTGACTTCGAGCAACAAAGAAAAGACATTGGAATTTTCAGGCTTGACTTTGTGATGCAAGAATATCCATCTGGGAAAGGAGTCTAGGACCACCTGGCCAAGGAAAGTGACCACCTGGCCAAGGAAAGTGAGGGTCCTGGTCCTGATGTGCACGGCACAGGCAAAAGAGAAACTACTCATTTGTTTTTATGTTTCTGCAATTCAAGTTCCCCTGGGGTAAAACCGACCTCCATTGATGAAATAAAGGAACTAAGTGATCCAGGAGGAGGGAAAGTAAGTGAGCTTATGAAGCACCCAGCAGGAAGTCTGAATGCTTGAGCTCCAAGAAACAAGGGAGGGAGAGCAACACCCCATACCTGTAGGGAGCAAGCAGTTGCCCCTGTAGCCCAAGGAAACCTTGCTGAAGGAACTTTGAAGGGAAAAGGCAGAGTCTGGGGCCTGATCTGTATGCTCTCTTGCACTGGAGATCAAGATCCTTAGGCTTTCCCAGGGGATCAAGAGCACAGGGAATGTTCAAGTAACTCTTTTAGGCAGCAGTCAAGTTCCACCCTTGAGTATAATTACTGTGATGTTCAAGTGATCTTTCGTTTTGACATAGAAAAAAGCTGCACATGTTTAAGGTCCACAACTTGATGAGTTTGGGGATAAGTACTTATCTATGACACCAAGATCATAAACAATTCCGTCACCTCCCAAAGTTTCCTCCTGTCCCCTTCATCATTATCATTTTTTAACAGAAGAGGTACTTTCTTAATGGATGGGACATAAGTGTCCTCAATACATGCACAAACATGATGTCCAGTCATGTCTGTAGATATGTCAGATTATAATGACCATTTCACGGTACATACGCATGTTGACCCATCAAGTTGTACAGGTTAACAAAGGGCTTGTCCCTGTAGCAAATTTTACACGTAAGGCTTCAGGTACTGTACTGTGTGGAAGATCTCTAGACTTACTTATCGCACAGTACCGTAGGTTTCTCCCATTGAACCATCAGTGCACAGACGTTCCCCAGCAAATATTTGCCTTAATTTCTCTTGGGAGTACAACCTGACATTGCTTCGTACTGTGGAGAGAGAAGCCTTATGAACTGCTAAGTGGGACTTTAGGAAAACAAACCCTGAAGCAGCCTCTCAACCCACTTCAGCACTCATTTGGCACTCTGCTGCTAATTGATTTCACCTGTTGGTAAAGCATCAGGAAAGTGGGAGCTTCGTGGGATTAAGTAAAATCCCGTCCAAAGCTCTAGATGATAACCAATGGTAAATGAGGTCTCCAGAAAGTGCCCTGTTTACCTCAGCCCTGGGTCCGAAGCATGGCTTTTGTCAGTGAAACCTGTAATTTGTATGAAGAAGAGGGGTGTTGTGTGGGCCCATCCTGCACAACATCCTATGTAAAGGGCTATACCACTTTACATAGCAACTGCGCATGACGAAGACCTGTGTGCACGTCTGATGGTGTTTACTCTCTCACTAAAGCTGCAGCATGTCTGGGGATGGTGAATTTCACATCAATGGCTCTGTTATGCAGCTCACACAAATTTGCCTTCAGTGGCCTTTTGGAAATAGTAAACTTTCTATTAAAAACAAAGCAGGTTCTAGCATCCTACTTACTGGGGGTCTATCTAAAGGAGATGAAATCAGCATATCAACCAATGGACACCCAATTCTGTGTTTGCCATAGCACCATTTGTCCCAGTGAGTATATGAGGTGGCTGGGTCCATCAATGCCGCTGAATAAAAATCACGACCATGTGTAGAGCAGAACATGACTCGGCCTTCAAAGAAGGAACTCCTTTCATTTGTGGCCACTTGGATGGAACTAGAGATATTTATATTCAAAGAGCTAAGCCAGGCCCAGAAGGACATATGAGGAATCTGGAAATAAACTCAGAGGAACAGAGCATGGAATGGTGCTTACCAGAGTCTGGGAAGCATAGGGGAAAAGAAGATGAGAGAGATAAGAAGACAGACAACAAATTGTAGTTACAGAAGAAAAGGAGGTCTAGTGTCACCAGTACAGTAGGACAGAAAAGTTATACATTAAAACATACAATGTGTGTCTGTGTGTGTGTGTGTGTGTGTAACCACACAATCACTACAAATTTATTAGATATTGTGCAAAAGTTTAGAAGACTTCTAAGCTTCCCAACACAAAGCCATAAATATTAAAGGAGGGGAAAATGCTAATCACTCTGACTTGATCACCATACATAGTCTGTCAATATCAAATAGCTATGTCTTGCCCTTCTGGTGCACACAATCATTGCCTGTCCATTAAAGTAAAGAAATAAAAATATGAAAGATAAATATTTTCTGTTTTTAAGTACTGGGTTGGAGAGAGAACAGATCATTAAAATGTGAGGAGAAACCTTGGGGAGACAAGAAGTTCTGAGCTGTTAAGTGTGGACTCGGTGATGCTGAGCGAAGGATCTGGAACCCCAGTGGTCAGTGATGTTTTCAGGAAGCCCCAGTCAAACAAGAGTGATGCTTAATGTCACTCGTTGTGGAGGGTGGACACTGACAGATTGTATTCTTCTCTCATGAATGATGAGAAGTAATGTCAATGCTTCCATTGGCAGAGGGACATCTCCCTTATTTGGGTACCATATATGATCCTTATGACCACCTTCTCTTACAGAAGTTGTGACAATGTGATATATAATTTTTCAGTTATCAACGTGGTTATTATTAACTGACCCTGGCCGATATTGTTGATTTTAAGCCAATCCTCTGCAATCGTCTTGCGCTCAGTAAATAAAGATATTTTTAATGTTACTTGAAAGTCAAGATTAGGTTATCTGGCCTCTCTGTGCCCTTCTCTGTAAATATCAGTTCAGAGCCTTCAGAATTAATTGCTTCTTGAACACACAGTTACTGCTCACTTAGCCCTGTGCAAAGAAGTAGGTCATCCTGCTTATTGGAATCTTCCTGTTCTGTAATTATATGAAGAGCTGATGATTATATATGGGGTTTACATGATTTTAAGGCAGGTAAATTTAGGATCTCTGAAGAGTAAATCCATAGATGCAAAAGCTCAATGACTTTTTTTTTCTTTTTTTAAACACACATTTAATACTCAAAATGTAGTAAGTTCTCTCACTCTTAAGAGTGGTATGGAACTTGAGAAAGCTTGGTTTCTCCAGTAAGAATAGCAATTAGGACTAAGTAACAAAGTGGAAGAAAGAACTGCTTTTCTTTTCTTTTTTGACAGAGTAGACACACTCTAAAATTTAGATGCACATACTTTAATAAAACAAAGGGCTGTGTATGATCTTTATTTTTTGTTTTGGTCAAAAATACACTCCTCTTTCTCTTGATGTAAGTAAAAAGTTTCATTATCATTGGAAAAATACACTTCTCATTAAAGAGGGTGCATTTATGATCCTTTTAAAATGGGATGTGAGTTAAATGGACCCTGCTGTGAAGTAGACTTGTGTAGGAAGGGTATATTTTACAAATCCAGACCTTCTGAAATTTTTCAGGTAGAATTTCCTTTAAGTGAAAAAAGCTCCTCTCCCCTGAGCTTGGCCAGTTAGCCCCAACTCGTGTTCTTTCTCCTTGTGCTCACATTGATACTTTCATTTTACTGAACAAAGTGAGTAAAATTGCTGTGGCAAAAGTCCAGCCTACCTTGACGGCAGAGGAATTTGACTACTGTCCAGTTAGAGTTTTCCCTGAAAGCAGTCATAGAGCTGGGAAGTGTATTGAGGAGGTAAGAGAGAGGGACCACTGAGAAGTCAGTAATAGTGGATTGTCTCTGGGCTTCTTGCTGCTAAGGATTCTCTGATAATCTGCATATAACCTGAAGAGGGAAGCTGAAGGAGTCACCTGACAGGGTCGGCAGAACAATGGCTGCCTTAAAGACACCATCTGCAGGATGCCTGGAGCCTGACTGTTGCCTCTGTGGCAAAGGAGACAACAGATAAGACGAGTTAGGATGAGGAAAAAGTTCACAAAATCCTTATAAAGAGAGTAAAAGGGCCAAAGGCAGAAGAGATCGACAAGGGGGGAAGGTGGGAGGCTCACATTTGAGTTAGTAGGCCTAGTGAAGTCTGATACTCAAAGGCCTAGCAAGGCCTGATGCAGGTGGGCCCAGTGAAGCCTGATACGCATAGGTTCAGCGAAGACTAATGCGGGTGGGCCCCATCCAGCCAATGAAGAAGGAAAATGCTGAGTGCGAGAGAATTTCTCCCAGTAGGCAGCCTATGAGCTTGGAATTTGGCTACATGTACCTTCAGATTGAAAATATTGGCTTCTCTTGGGTCTCAAGTCTTCAGGCCTTTGGTCTGAAACTATTAGTGACTACCACGGTTCCCAGAATTTGGCTACATGTACCTTCAGATTGAAAATATTGGCTTCTCTTGGGTCTCAAGTCTTCAGGCCTTTGGTCTGAAACTATTAGTGACTACCACGGTTCCCAGACCTTTGGGTTAGACCTGTAACCAAGCCACCACTGTGCTTGGTTCTCAGTCTCCATCATCTTGTGAACCAATTTTTTAGACACACACATTCCCTTTCTCCAACAAACAAATTCATGAATGCTCTACCTTTCTCCTGGGAGTCTGTATGTTTGTGCTTTTAATCTTCTTTTGTACAGTAGTCTCCCTACTAAGTGTCCTCAGCATTGCTCACGCTGTGTTTTATGTTTCACTTCAGGATTTCTGCCTCTTGGGTGGTTATTGTCCAAAGGAGCACTCAGGGGCTGCAGCCCTCTAGCACCCGCAAAGGAGCTAGAGACTATAAGGGCTAAGATGAAATTATAAATTCTAGCTCCTTCTGTCTAAATGAGAGCTACATAGGAAAGATATGAACACAGCCACTCAATATCCACCACCCCAGTTCTCTCTTAGAGAGAATAGGGGCGAAGATAGACATGAATCACAGGATAGATAGAGGGTAAGAGATAGCGGCAGAAGGTGACACACATAAAACCATAAAGCAAGAATAATAGGACATTCGTTAGAGTGTGGTCAAAAGGAAAAGATAAACAAAGAGTTGGTTAAGCAGCCCGTCCCCATTTTGGCTATGCCCTACTCTCCATAACTCATCAAAGCCTTTATATGCACTCCGGTGTGGTTTCTCTAGTGCACCAATCCCTCCTTATGGTGGCCTCATGAACAGCTCTAGAATCATCATCAGACAAGATAAATTCAAACAGCTCTCAACCTTGTACCATTACTCTGATGTGAAATAAATTTCATATCAGCTACCCAGGCTCTGGTATTTTTGTTATAGTATCAGAAGAGTGGATATCGTCAGTGATCTTGAATATATATCCATTGGCCATTTTCTGTAGAAATGTCTATTCAGGTCTTTTGACCTTTCCACTTGTTGTTTTGAGATAGGGTCTCACTATATAAGCCCAACCACCACCCTGGGATTTACTAAGTAGACAGGGCTGGTCTTGAACTGATCCACTGGGCTCTGCCTTCTGAGTGCTGGGATTAAAGTATGTGTCACCATTTTTAATTAGCATATTTACCCTCTTGCTATTAAGCCCTGTGATTATCATACAGTTTGGATATCTGCTTCTTTCAAGATAAGAGATTTTCAAATATTTTGGTTTTTTTATATGAAATTTTAGGCTGTGTCTTTGATTTCCGTGAAAAATAATTGTTTTGATAGAGAGCTCAGTGAATCAACAGATTGTTCAGAGCGCTGTGGACGTTTCAAGAATATTAAAATTCTTCCAACCCAGGAAGACAGACAGCTTTCTACTCTGTGTCTTTGACTACTTTTATCCTGTAAAAATTTTCCTCTGTGGGAAAATCTGTTCCTGATTATTTTAACCTATTTGTTTTATTTCTGTTGTAAATGGGATTGCTTTCCTCTTTTCTTTTCCAGATAATTTGCTGATACATAGCAATACCACAGGTTTTCACAAGTTTATTTTGTACCTAGTAATCTTTTTCACTCCAATTATAAATTCTTCCAGATTTTATATGTGTATATAGATACATGAATGTCTGTGTACATGGGTTAGTGTGTCTTTGTATGTGTTTATGTGCATGTGTGGTGTTTGTGTGTGTTTCTGTATGCACACCTGTGCATTTCAGTTTCTCTATGTTGGATGTAAATGGTACATTTTGGGGATTGGCTTTTTATAAGATTATGAATTTTAATTTACAATTTCCTGTTTAACTTTTTCCAAATAAATAGCCTTTTCTTTTTATTATCTAAGTGTGCTGCACAGGAATTCAACTGCTATGTTAAACAGAAGTGGCAACATTGGGCATCCTTGTGTCCCTGACCTTAAAACAAAGACCCTTCAGCTTTTCACCAGGGAATATGTCAACTATATATGGCCTTTATTCAAGCCTACTTTTTGTCTGGATACTTCTATTCCTACTTGAAGGAGAGCAGAAGTCTTGTTATATTGTTGTGCTTTTGAATTTTTCACTAAACAAAAATTTGAAATACAAACTCCAGTCAGTGGTACTAGCATCTAGCTGTTATCGTAGGAACCAGCCAAGTGGAAAGACCTCAGCTTCTGTGCCCCTTACAGTCAGCAATTTATCACCAATTTCAAGTTGTAAAGGTTAGGGAGCTCTGCAGGAGTTTTAAAAATGTGTTTTCCCACTAATTAAGAAGTACTACCAAGTTATATATAGCTTGGCAAACCCTACAAAATACAAAGAATACAAGAAAGTCTGTCCTTAATTCTACCTCTTGTTATTTAATTTGGTCACTGTTTTGATGTGCACTTCTCTGGCTACACCGAATATTTTTATTCACGTGCTGGGGGAGAGCTAGCCCTGGGCTATGCTCGTAGGCACACAGTACTTTATTATACAAACTTTGACTAATAATTATTTTTATTTAAATAATTTTATTTTAAGAAGCTAGAGCTGCAGAAGATTTGGGTTTGATTTTCAGCACCTACATGCAGCTTACAACCATCTGTAGCTCCAGTTCTAGGGGTCCAGGAACTCTTTTCTGGGCTTTATGTGGGATACATGTGCCATATATAAATGCAGGCAAAACACCCATACATATAAAATAAATATAGACACCAGTATAGACCTATGTCTAAACCTTTTTAGACTTACCTACCAAAATGCCTATCTCCACATGTCTTTAGAGCTCAACTGTGGTTTCTTTCCTTGATTCATAGAACTGATGAGTGGACTATACCCTTTCGGATTATCTCTGCACATTCTAAGAGGCCTTTTCGCTCCCATCATAGAGTTACTGTGTAAGAATGTTGCTTAGTGTGGGGTGTTATCTTAGTTTTGTTTCCTGTGGCTGTGATAAAATGTAACTTAAGGGAGAAAGGGTCTACAATTGTTTTGGCTCACAATGCCAGTTACAGTCCATTATTGTGGGAAGTCAGGGCTGCAGGAACTTTAAGCTTCAAGTCACATCACATCCATAGTCAAGAGCAGAGAACAATAAGTTAAAACATGCATATTACTGTTTAGATCAGCTTCATTCTTACACAACCCAGGATCCCCCTGCTCAGAGAAAAACCACCGTCTAGAGCAGGCAGATCTTCCTACCGCAGTTAAGCTAATAATAATAATCCCTTGCACATGTGCCCACTGGCCAACCTAACCTAGACAATCCCTCACCGAGACTCTCTTGCCTGGAGATTTTTGATTGTCAAATTGACAACTAAAACTAACCACCACGGGCCATCAAGAGGAGGTGGCTCGGTGGGTAAAAGCACTTGCCACTAAGCCTGGTGACTAGAGTTTGGTCACTAGGACCCACACGGTAGCAAGAGAGAGATGACTCCTCCAAGTTGTAGTTGTCCTCTGACTTTCAGATGTATACTATGGCAGGAGTACACATAGAAAACACACACACACACACACACACACACACACACACACACACACACACTTTGGAAAACTCCACCAAACAAATCCTGAAACCCAACCATCACAGGCTCTATACAATTTACTCCACTTACCTCAGATATGGGTAGTTTTCCAGATGAGGCCCTAGTTGGAAATGCTCCTCTTGGCAATGTAACATTTACTCTTTAGATCAGAAAAGCCTATGGATGCTTTAAATCTAGCTTTGATCTTTGCCTCCTGTCCCTCTGCTCTGAGAAATTCTTCTCATTCCTTCTGGGAGTCGTCAGCCTGGTCCCACGGTCATTGTCCTGTTCTCCATATGATGCCCAAGCTATTTCCTGAGTCTGGACTCTCCCTCACTTACTCACATGCCCACACTACTTCTTGTTATCTACTTCTTGGATACATGCTAGCTGAACTCTTTCCTCGCTGGCACCAGGTCCAGTAGCATCTGTTGGCTTATTATAGAGAGGACACAATGCTGGATCAAACACCATGTGCGTTGCAAATATTTGTGGAACAAATGAATGAATTTTGTGCGTTCTCTTGCTTGCATTGAAATCTGTTTTGGATTGGAGACAGAGTAACAGAACACCCACATTTCACTTGTCTTTCATCTTCCTCTTTGGATTCTATATCAGGTACTATATGGAAATTTTGCATGTGGCATTTCTAATCTCCACAATGACCTCTCAAAGCATCTGTTGCCATCTGTTGTACAGGGATAGCCGAGGGTCTTCAAGTTCATTATTTTCTCTAAAATCAGTGGCTGACCTCCTTCTGGGAGGGCTCACTCCTGGAAGCACCAACTCCTGGTCTTGTGCTAAGGTTGATAGATGTCTTTTTTCTGGCGTGCTTACACTCCTGATCCGACCTTGATCAGCCACCTCATCTGTCTGAACCCATTTGGTACAGGGCTACTTGGGAAGAACAACCCTGAGAGGTTCGATAAGGGTTTTGTAAGATAACTTGAAGTCAATCAAAGGAAGTGAAAAGCCAAAGGTATTCCCACATTTGCAGCCACATTTGAGATGGGTAGAAGAGCAGTGTTTCTTCTAGAAATCAAGCTGACATTCCTGTGGCTATTCACTGGCTGACTGAAAGTGCCTCTTGGCTTCTCTGAACCTCAGTTTCCCCATCTTTTCTACGAGTATCACATAATCTCACTCTTTGAGGCGTGTTCTCACGCTGTAGCTCAGGCTGACCCTGAATTTGAAGCTCTCCTTATGATTCTGTTTCCTGAATGCTGAGATTATAGACCGGAGCCACCATGGCTAGCTTGTGAGCTTATCTGACTCTCATGCTTGCCACCTTGTGGGTCACGTGCTACAATACATGTGCTGTAGTTTGTGAGAAGTAGTCTTAGACATGGCACTGTCAGCATGATAAAATACCTTATTACGGGAGCAAGATTGTATAAATGGAGGTGCTGACTTACTGAAGGTGATTTTCTTATTCCAGGGGCCCCGAATCATGGCTCATGACCAACTCTGGCTGGCCTCCTGTTTTTATATAACTTGTGAGCAAATAATATTTTTTACAGTTTAATATGATTTTTAAAGAAAACAACTATGACATATAAGTATTACATAAAATTCAAACCCCAGTATCTATAAATACAGTTAATTAGAGCAAGACTGAGCACATTTTCCTGTAGACCAATCATCCATGGCTGCTTTTGCAGCAGCAGAACTGCCTAGTTATAAAAGACTGCAACCACACTGACTTCATACATTTATTCTCAGACTCTGCAAGTGGAGCTCAGTGTGCTCCCTTTTCTACTTGTTGAAGCTTCTTGTCCGAACAGTAAGTGTAAAGTAACCTCATTTCTTCCTTCAGTTTAATTGCTGATTTCTTTTCCTTGATAATAAACATAAAATGAAGATACTGTGCCCCTCCTCCACACTTTTTATGCTTAAGTAACATGGGCACTGAAACACCAATATAACATTAAAAGTCAGTAAAGGGTGAAATGCCCATCCCCAATTTCAAGTCATCCTTCTCACTCCGAATGAGGCATTTCTCTCCTATTAATGTTCCAAATAGCTGTGACCAGGATCTGCAGAACAATACTTAGTTGATGCAGTCCCTTCACACATGTCACTTCTGTTATTAATGGCGGTTATCATATGGTAGTGCTGTAGAATGGTACAGTGGAAATGGCCCTGAGTTCTTGCAGTTTGCCTTTTCTTTCTTCAAATATGACTGCAATGCTTCCCTTTGGAGCTAGAGCTGCCTTGGTGCACCATTTTCCTGTCCTTTCCTGTTCTCTTGCTGACAGGCTTCAAGTGAGGCATCCTCATGGATCCTAAGCGCTGAGACAAACTAGCATCAGGTTAAAGAAAAGCAGTCACAGGAAAAGCAATTTTCCCAGGCCTTCTTTAAATGAGTTGGACAGTATAAAGAATTCCCTTAACAAACATTATTCTCCGTTCATTCAATAAGGACACGGGAGGGGGTTGATCTGTGTTGCATTTCTGAAAAAGTGGCTTGGTGACACATACCTTTAATCTCAGCACCCTGGAGGCAGAGGCAGGTAAGTTTCTGTGAGTTCAAAGCCAGCCTTGTCTACATAGTGAGTTCTAGAACAACCAGAGCTATGTGGAAAGACCTGTGCCTGCCATTTTGTTAAAATTGTTGGAAGTTTTTATTATATTTCATGCAAAAAAAGAAGAAAAATTTTCAGTAAATCAAGTTACCAAGCTCTATAATACTATCAAATGTAAGTAGGGGACTGCTATTTATATCTGGTTCTCTTATTTTTCCTAGTGAGAAGCTGGATGGAAAAGCTAAAAGACAAGGTAAGAAAAGTCTCCTCTTCTTGTTGACTGATACTAAGGGGTAAATAAAAGACCCACAAAACAGTACAGCTCCCACGGTTTACCATTTAGGAATTTATATGTATATATACAAACACGCATGTGCATGTTAATAAGAGGCCATAATTTTAAAGGAGAGCTGGAAGGGACGTAGGAGAGTGTGGAGGAAGAAATGAGAAAGGATGTCTTAAAAATTATAACAGAGCTTCAGTTTGCTGTCCTGAGCCTCCTAGGGAGAAGAGGCATTCCCTTTGGCTTCCTTCCCGAGGAACACAGACCAACACCATAGTCTCTGGAGCCTCGTTCACCTTTCCTCCTCACCTTCTCTCTCTCTCTCTCTCTCTCTCTCTCTCTCTCTCTCTCTCTCTCTCTCTGTCTTTCTGTCTCTCTCTGTCTCTCTTTATCTCTGTCTCTCTATCTCTCTGTCTCTCTGTCTCTCTATCTCTCTGTCTCTCTGTCTGTCTCTGTCTCTGTCTCTCTCTCTCTCTCTGTGTGTGTGTGTGTGTGTGTGTGTGTGTGTGTGTGTGTGTGTGTGTGTGTGCACGCATACAGGTATGTGTGCTTATGCATGTGTGGAGTCCAGAGGACTCAGTCAGATATCTTCCTCTATTGGTCTCTTTTGAACCTCCATTGGTCTCTCACTGAACCTAGAGCTGATGGGTTTGGGGTATACTATCAGCCAGCAAGCCCCAGAAATTCTCCCAACAACACCTTGCACAGAACTGAGGTTACAGGTATGTTGAGAGACCTGACATCCAATCGCAGTGTGAGTTCTGGGTTCTGAACTGAAATCCTGTGATCGCACAACAAGCACTCTCCAAAAAACATTTTTTTAGGTTGGTTCATTTTATATTACATGTGTGAACTGAAGTCACAGCTGGTTGTGAGCCCATGCGGGTGCTGGTAATGGAATGTCCTCTGCCATAGCAGCAAATGCCATCAGTCATAGCCTTTTCTCCAGGCCAACAGCAAATGCTCATAACCCCTGAGCCAGCCCCTTATCCTTGGGCAGCATGGGAAGCTAAATACTATTCTTGATCTACCCGGTACAGCTTCTTTTAGGGGATGTTGGCAATGTTGTTCATTTTTTGTCTGTGAAATAAGAAACTGTCCCAGGCACACGTGTAGCTTATTTTAGTGCTTCCTCTCACGGGGGACTTGCAAACCACCCTGTCTGGATGGTCAGCTGTGGAAAAGCACTTCTCTCTCTTGAGCAGACTTGACAAAGTGATTGACAATGCACATTTCTTTCCAGAATCATATTTTCATTTTCTTTTGATTTTTCAGTCCTCTCCAAGCTTTCACATTTGGTTGTAATTTTAACTGGAACTACTCAAAATATTGATGGAGTCTTGAATTCCTGAGGGTAGCCATGTCAGATCCCATTAGCACATTCATCTCAGGTTTAATTGGGATTTCAATTGCTTGAAAATCGTTTTAATGGTCAGGCAATAAGTTGCCTTCAGTTCCGCAGCCTCAAAACATGTCTGCTTATGGCTTTTCACATATTTTATTTTATTAGTATGCTAGTTTTCTTGCATTGGAGTCAGTAGATTGTATTTTGCTACAACTTAGTGTTAAAGGACAAGCCATCCAGTTGGAATTAAAATTATGCAAGTACAGTAGTTCTCACTGCCCTTTTGATTCTGGATGAAAATTCACATATATGTAGTTTTTGTTAACAAGTTCACTTTGTTTTCATATACATTAAAAGTGATAAAGGAAACTTTCAAGCCGCTGAGGACATTGGGTGCCATTTTTGGTATTTGTTATGTATGCAGTTATGTCAAAAGATATGTTCAGATGAACAGACACAGGTTTAGAATATCCTGAGAAAGATATTTTCTAAAATATCTCATATTAAAATACATTTCTAAAATATATTACAAAAATTATTAAAATAGACTTAAATTTTGGTGTAAAACTACGCCAAAGAGGTTGGACATTGCAACCTCTGTACCTTGCATATAAATGTCAATTCTTGCTAGTTGCCATCTTCAGAAGCAATGTTGGGAAGCCTGGCTGCTGTCTGATGAAAGTCACTCGAACACTTAGCATGAAAACTAGACACACACTTAATGGAGCTCATAAACCAAACAAGGACAGCCTCTTGATCTCGTTTCATGAATTGTTCCAACGTTGGGTCTCAGTCAGTCCCAGAAGTTCTAAGAGAGTCTGTCTGCAAAAGTCCTGGTTCCTTTCTTTTGTTTTGTTTTCTTTTTCAGTTTCTCTGTGTTAATATTAAGGTTCATCCTGAGTAACCGGTAGCTCCTACCCATCACAACTGAAGTCAAAGGTTCATAGCTAGTAGCAAAGAATCGGGGCCTAAACTGATTCAGTTTGATAGCATACTATCATTCATTCCCAAGGGTAATTTATGATTCTAAATGGCACGTCCAGCTTAGCTATCTTCATGTTCTAGCGAGAAAAAAGAAAAAGGGATGGGGGTGTGAGTGCTGTGGACAATCCATCATTAAAAAAAGAAGCAGCATCCTGTCATTCTTTTTTTTAATTGGTTATTTTGTTGGTTATTTTATTTACTGACATTTCAAATGTTACCCCCCTTCCCAGTTTCCCCTCCACAAACCTTTCCCCCTTTCCCCCTCTCCTCTGCCTCTATGAGTGTGCTCCCCCACCTGCCCACCCACTCCTGCCTCAGCGTCCTAGCATTCCCCTACCCTGGGTCACGAGCCTCCAAAGGACTGAGGAGCTCTCCTCCCAGTAATGCCAGATAAGGCCATCCTCTGCTACAAATCCAGCTGGAGCCATGGGTCCCCCCAAATGTGTACTCTTTGGTTGGTGGTTTAGTCCCTGGGAGCTTTGGGGCTCTGACTGGTTTATATTGTTGTTCTTCCTATGGGGTTGCAAACCTCTTCAGTTCCTTCAGTCCTTCCCCTAACTCCTTCATTGGGTTCCCCGTGCTCAGTCTGAGGTTGGCTGTGTGCATCCGCATCTGTATTGGTCAGGCTCTGGCAGAGCCTCTCAGGAACAGCTATAGCAGGCTCCTGTTAAGGCTCGCATCCCCCTATAAGGAGTGTGTTCTCGAATGTGCATGTGTCACGGTGTCTGAGTCAGAGTTAGTATTGCTGTGATGAAACAACAAGGAAAGGGTTTGTTTTACTGACACTTCCACATCACAGTTCGTCACTGACAAAGTCAAAGTCGGAACAGGAATTCCAGCAGAGCAGGGACCTGGACACAGGAGCTGCTCGCTGGCTTACTCCCCATGGCTTGCTCAGAACTCAGAACCCCCAGCTCAGGGATGGCCCCACTCACAATGGGCTGGGCCTTCCCTTGTAAATTACGAATTAAGAAAATGCTCTGCCAGCTTACATGTGCATGATCTTATGAAGACATTTTCTCAATAAAAGTCCCCTCCTCTCAGATGACTATACTTTGTGTCAAGTTGACATAAAACTCACTAGAGCACACGGACTTATCATCTTCTTGTTGAAACTGATTCCTCAATCATACTCAGCTTCATGGATGTTAAGGGAGGAGAAATAATCTTAATTCTGTCCCACACCAGATTAGAAATTGTTTAGCTACTGAGAAAGGACATAGATATTGACAGACCACTAGTTTCCATAACTTTAGCTTTTTTTGGTTAAATGTACATTATTGATGGTGTTTGTTAGACCAAGCTTATCTTGGTTGACAACTGATAAATGTCTTTTCAACATCAAGATTGCTTCTCAGAAATGAAGATGCTTGATTAGATTGTATGATAAAGACTAGTGCTGGTCTTAGGTCACCAACGCCAGTTTATATCTTCGTGATTTAAAAAAAAATCATCCAGCAAAGAATGATCCAGATTTTATTTCACAGTCATTGACTCTCAGGGTGGAGTGTGGAACAGCTTCTTCAGACACCCTGGGAGCTTGGCCAAAATGCAGGTTCTTGCTCTAGTCCTCTGAGTCAGAAACCTTGAGGATGTGGTCCAGTAGTCTGTGTTAGCAAGTCTGACACATCACTCTCACATGTTCTTTAGTTGGAGAGATACTGCTGCTTAGGGAGCCCAAGAGCCAGTCTCAGTCCAGAAGATCTGAAGCAGTGGAGGATAGCATGCACTGTTTGTTTATTTGTTTGTTTGTTTGTTTGTTGAGAGAGAGTCTCACATAGCCCAGGCTGACCTCTCATCACTATGCAGTTGAAGATTGTAGCTGCTTGTATTCTCATGCTAATTACGTTCCCATAAAACCTGTTTGCAGTGTCTTGCACATAAGACACGGAGGGATTCTACTTGGTAAATAAAGATGCCCACTGCTAATGGTTGGGCAGAGCAGACAGGGGTGTGACTTTTAGGATTCTGGGCTAGGGAGAGACTGGAGAAGGAGAAAGGAGATCTGCCATGATGGGGGAAGGAGAAAAAAGATGCCATACCTGAGAAGGTGCAGGAGAGAACATAGCTGCCATGTAGGAACCAGGGAAGAATGGCCCTCTTGGTCCCAGACTGGGTCTAGGGCAGAAACGATGGAATATAGATTCTAGTAAGGAATAACCTGGGAATATCAGAGGGAGATGGAGTAGCCATGTGGAAGTTGGGAAGTGGCCCAGTCATTGAGCTGATTAAGGCATATAGAAATGTAAAGGCTATGCCTATGAATCTTTCATTTGGGAACCCAGACCATTGGGGCAGGTAGCAAAGGGCGTGCTGCAGCTGCTGGAATCAATTTGAGAAGCTTTGATTAGCTACAGCTACAGAAGATAGCTTTAAATTTTGATCTTCCTGCCTCTGTGTCTCAAATGCTGTGACTACAGGTGTGTGTCGCGATGCTCGGTTTAATAAGGTGCGAGAGAGTGAACCCAAGCCTTGTACATGCTATGTAAGGTGCGAGAGAGTGAACCCAGGCCTTGTACATGCTATGTAAGGTGCGAGAGAGTGAACCCAGGCCTTGTACATGCTATGTAAGGTGTGAGAGAGTGAACCCAAGCCTTGTACATGCTATGTAAGTAGTCTGCCAGCTGAACTACATCCTTGGTGCCCTTCACAGGCCCTCCTTATAGCTCTCTTGAAAATAGATGTTTCTGAACAAATACATATATATTTTTTTATCTCAAAGGCAAACATAAATGAAATTATGTCTACTCAGCTTTTCCTTTACAATATATTTTAAGTGCTTAAACTTTAGAGGGAAAAATTTACAATCCATAGACAAGATATAAAAATGAGAATGGCACGAGTAATCGCCTACCACCTTTACCACGTTTAATCTAGATACACCGACTAATGTTTTCTGCCTTCGATTTTATTTGTAGGCATAGCCTCTTCATTATTTTACCTGAACCATAGAATGATAAATTGCATAGATGGTGGCCTATTTATCCCTAATTTTTCAGTCTGCGTTTCCTAAGAATAGGAACCTTCTGCTATCAAATCTTACTGTAGTTTCTAACTCAAGCCCATTTAACATAGCTAGAGTACACCTTTGCGTTCTCTGGTATTCATAGTGCAACTGTTCAACAGACCTGAAATGACCTTCATGAAAGTATCATTTCTCCTCCAGTATAAGACCCCACCAACAATTGCATAATACATTCCTTAATCACATCCCAGTCACTCCCTTTCATTATTTTATAACCGTCTTTTATTTTTCATGATACCCATATTTTTAAGAATATAGTCTATTTTTCACAAAGAATTCAACCTATGGAATTCTAGGTAGACTTAGAATGACTCTGGTGCTCAATAGAAAATAAAAACAGAACACATTCACATGCGCGCGTGCACACACACACACACACACACACACAAGAATCAGACAAAAATATTAAAGCATTCAAATTCCTTGCTTAATATTTTATTAATTTCCCAATGCACATTTAGAGTTTATTCTAAGGTTGACTTTCATTCAGTGTAATAAAATATTACTGACAGTTTTATTATTTCTATAGTTTATTTTAAATTTACTTATGTCTACTCTGCTTTTAAATAGTTTACATACTTTGATAAGCATTGTACTTAAATTAGTTTAACAATAAATTTAGTACATATGTATTACCATTCATGTTGTGCATATGAAAAAACAAACAGGCAAGCTGGCCTTATGATAGAACGATGTTTTGCATCAAAGTCCAATGTTCCAATAATAATTTTCACATTTATATCTAAGAATTATAGGAAATAACAATAAAAATAAAACTGAAAACCTAAGAAAAGAATATAGTCTATTTTTATATAAAAATAAAATATCCATCACTTTAGCCTTGTTAGCTGTTCTGTCCTGGTTAGACTCAGTTTGGTTGGGAAATCCCATGGGTAAATTGTGTCCTCTGGGTGCCATTTTGAATGCCTATACACAGCCAATGATTTTGAACAAAGAAAAGCTCCTAGACACAGTTGATAAGTTAAAACTTAAGTATATAGCATCTTACTTTATTTCTGAGAACATGAGGTGATAGGCAGCTCTGAGGAGGACCTGATTGAAGACCTGATTTACGTTAGTCAGCGTTAAAGAGCAAATGGCTACCTTGTCCTGGAAGGTGGGCTGAGAGCTGCACCTCATTCTACAATCTATTTGTGATTTGAAGGCAAGGTAAATACCATTTACAGGTGAAAAATATAACTGATTTTTTGTAAGTGAAATATGACAAAAGTGATACATTTGGAACACCCACATTGTTGATGTGGAGTTAAGCTACAGAGCTTCAGGAGGCTCAGACAGTGGCTGTCAAGTTGACATTTCACAAAGTACAATATTGTCCTGTGAATGTACAACCTAGAAGAAGACCGTTTATAGGGCTAAAAGTTAATCATTTTTCATATTAAATATGGGTGTACATTTCCATGCACTGAAAATACTGTTTTTTAAAATCTTTATTTTTGGTGAGAGCACCAGAACTTTTGCATTGTCCAATATTTCCTTATATAAAAGATTATAGAGTTTTTATAAGACTCAAGCGGGTCTGCAAGAGTTTTAGAAAAACTTTCATTCTCTACCAAGCGTATGAATTTGTTGAAGAATGACTGGGGTTTGTTTCTCTATTGAAAGCATTGTGCTGATTTAAAAGAATCTCATTGTTCTTAAATTAATGAAAAACTTTCCATATTTTGTCCCAATTTAAAATCCTAGGATATAGGATCGGTGAGGGCGTAGCTGAGGGTGTGTAGTTTTGTAAGAGCCCCTCTGCTACTCCACATGCAAGTTTAAAAAAGAATTATAACCCACAGATCTCAGTGCTTTATGAAAAACAATCTCTCTCTCCCCTCCCCCCCTTTCTCCCTTCCACTATCTGTCTGTGTGTCTATGTTTGTCCATCTCATTTTAGTTCATCCTAAGAGACATTAGAAATAGCTTTGCTAGATAAGCAATTAATAATTAGGAGCTAGGGAGATGTCTTAGTGGCTTGCCTCTCTTGATGAGGTCCAGGTTCTGTTCCCAGAGCCCATGTAGTGGCTCACAACCATCCGTGACTCTAGTGCTAAGTGATCAATGTCTTCTTTTGGCCTCTTTGGGGAATTCATGTATTTGATGACATGCGTGCACTGAACCACACACATACACAGTTCACAAGTATAAAAATACATAAATAAATCTTTTCAAAAGGAGAAATAGAAGACCCACTCTTTCTCAGAAAAACCAACTGCACATTTATTCTAAGTTTTAAAAAGTATAACTGTAATGTATGTCTTCCAGTAGGTGTGTAAGCCTTATGATTTCCCATGAAAAGTTAGTATATACACGTGCAGCCCACAAGGGTTTTACTACAAAGACCTACCTCAGAAGGAGGGCCTTACTCCAAGAGTGGGTGGGACCTGAGCTGTGCACTAAAGCATAGGGATGCACTGGGACTGTACTGTTTTCTCAGGACTGAAGTGTCCATAGTGATCTTGGGTACGCTGGAAATACTCGAGGCTCCTGGTGAAGTAGCCGTGCTGCAGGCAGTGATCTTGGTGCCCTTTTTGGCCACTACTTCCCTGGGACTAAGGATGCTCTCTGATTGGTTTTGTTCATTGGGCACACTGCTTCTCTCAGTGATGTGTTTCATATGCACATCTCCTTGTCCTTGCCTTCCAACAATTAACCCACCTCTTCATTCATGCAACACTCTCACCTTCTACACATATGCACTTTTATCCTTCCTTTCTGACTGTAATACAGCTGAGAAAAGTGAGTGCTGAGGGGTGACAGGGAGGGCAAGAGAGTGCAAACCCCGCCTTTACCCTCCAAGGAACACAGTATTCCAGAGGACACTTCAGTCCTTTGGCATGCAACTCAGGCTGTTTCCAATTTATTGCATTTTAATAGCCCCGGCCTTCACAGAAACCCACTCCATCCATCTTTAGTACAAATTATATTTCTGTCATCAAAAATTGATGTTGACAAATGTGCATAATCAAGTGTCTGGAGGGGCCACCAGGTCTGGCTGGTTTATATCAGACCATATTTCTAAGGGATTTGAAATAATAATTTTTTAAAACCTCATTACGTTTTCAGTTGCTTTCTTCCCCCAAAGCGGTACCTTTGTTCTAGGTTCCCTTTTAAATTATAGCTGAGCAGACAGAGGTATTCAAAGCCTCTAAAACCTGCTGCCATGTAGCAGGAAAAAGGAACTGACCTGGTGCTCTGTCTAACATCCTAATGCACACCTCTCTTGTCTTTCTCCTTCTCTGTCCAGGCAGGCTACATGTCTGGAATGCTGGTGCCTGTTGGGGTAGGGATAGCCGGAGCCTTGTTCATCTTGGGAGCGCTGTACAGCATTAAGGTTATGAATCGCCGAAGAAGGAATGGCTTCAAAAGGCATAAAAGGAAGGTATGGACGAAAAGAAAACGTGCTCCTCTTGCTGCTTGCCCAATTGCTTGATAAAGTACAGAGGGTTTAATGGGGCAGAAAAGACTCCCCATTCAAGGTGCTTTGAATTAGCTGCTCCTTTGTTCTTTAGAGTGGGTCTGCTTCTGGGCTTTGCAGACAAAGACTGTAATGCCTTCCTCTTTTCCTTCCCCAGCAGAGAGAATTCAACAGTATGCAAGACAGAGTGATGCTGTTAGCTGATAGTTCTGAAGACGAATTCTGAGCTGGACTTGAGTTCAACCGAGACATCCCATGGGATTATTATCTTATTTTCTATGTGAAGACAAACAGAAGAAAGAGAATAAATAAATGAGAAAGAACAGTATCTATCCACCTTGCTGCTACCAGGCCTCTGGTCCAGCTCCCGTCTCTGCTGGAGAGTAGTTTTTTTTTTCTTGTGCTCAGCAGAAAAACCACGCTGTACCCTCAATGCAGCATGCAGTGTTCGGCTCATCTGTAGTGTATATGTCATCCACAAGGGCTGGGATTTAGAAACACACAGGCTACGTGTTCAGGGGGAGTTAGGTAGAATAAATATTTCGTATTTTTCCATTGCCTTTTTCTTGGTTTGGATTACTGGACTGAAGTTAATGATGTCACCACCAAGGCATCGTTGACTTTGATTGACGAATTCTAAGGAAGGGTAACTTTTCACAATCCTTCCCTACCTTTTTGAAGCTGTCGGCCTTGGTGTACCCTCTCTCTGCATCAAAGACTAGTTACCACACTTGGAATGATTTTTTTCCCTGAGATATCTCAGCCTATTAGAATTATATGCAAGTCTGTGTGTATCTTGCATTAAATTTTCCAGTCTCTTAGGTGTTTTTTTTTAATTTTTCTCTTTCTTAGTCTTGCTGTTAGTAAGAAAAGAATGTACCAGAAATTATACATTACATAAACCCTTAGCCTCAATTTATGCTTGCTTTCTTGAATAGTGTGACTTAGTTCGATGCATATACTGAAATATTCTTATTTGTTAATCATTACAGGATAGTCTTTTGGTATATTACTGAAATTAGCTAAGAAGAAATAAGGATGAAATCAGATTGAGAGTGTGTAAGCTCCCAGAGTGATTGTCCTTGCCATTAGGTTCTATGTTTATGTGGCCATTACTTTTCCATATCTAAGATCTTACTATGGAAGGACTGGGCCACCAGTGGTCTTTTGGGCTTTAATAGATAAGGCCAGTTTTCTTTAGAGAAGATGGCCCAGTGACCAGAGTTCTCATGTACAAAAGACCTTTGGGTATCCCTCATGGGGTTGACAGACTGTTAGATCCTTTCCCATTTTCCTAGGAATGCAATTTTCTCTTCTATACCGAATAACACATTCAAACATCCTCTTTGAATCTGGATATTTGGGAATTTTGGTTCACTGGATTTAGCAATATGGCTTGAAACATTTCTAAGGATAGATAAAGATTACCAATAATGCTGTGTTGTGCCACAAAATGTCCATGAACTCCAAAAGACCACTCAGGACCTGTGTCCGATGCAATCACACCAGGGTCTTTATTCGAGCTTGTGCTTAACTCACCACCAACCCGCAGAAGGGATCCGGTGGATTAAAAGTCCTGAATATCCTCTCGAAACAAGGTTTTATGGAAAGCAGCAAGTGAGGGGTTAGTGTTCCTAGCCTGGCAAGCATCTAACTGGGGGCGGGGATGGGGGCTGGTGGTGGGTGGGGGCTACTGTGGCCTTTAACATGATTGGCTGGTACTGGGAGCCAAACTACAAACTTCTGTTTTCTTCCTAATTGGTGGTAGACAGTGGCCCTGTTGGGGGTTAACCTGGAAACTGGTGCTAAACACTGGATTTGTCAGGGGAGATTAACCTGGAGACACAGATCTTGTTGGGGTTAGCCTAGAAACTGGAGCTAGGCTCAGGTTTCCTTGGAGGGTAACTTAGAAACTAATGCTAGGGACCAGCCTGTTAGTTTACTTGAGTTCAAACTTAGGTCCGGTTCTCTTAAGATAGAGTTTGAACCCAAACGTTTGGTCTCTCACTGTTACTATGGAAAATTTGCTCATAGTTATTAGATCCTATTCTACTATGGGAGGGTCAATTTAATTACGCCTCATAGCGTCTGGGTGAGGAAGGATTCATGTCTCTATTTTTGATTCTACTGAACATGGAACTAAAGTAGGGAACAGAAAGAATCAATCATCAGTTATGTCTGTGGACTCAGCATGAGAATTACCTCGGACCCAAACTATATACTGTGCCCTTTACCCATGCTTCGAAAGATATTATAACATCGGAAGGTCCTTCTTGAAAACCAAATCTACTCGGTCAAAACACATTTATCATTAATCTCTGTGTTTGTTGAATGACTGAATCTTTCACACAAGCTCTTTCCCCCTAAATGAATTTAAGAGTCATCTCTACGGAACTAATGGGAAAATTTCATGAAACCCATTTTCGAATGCTGGCCACCTCACAAAAATATTTTTTTTCCTAAGTTTAATTCTTTTGGTCAAGAAAGAAAATGTGTAAAGTTGAAGAGAAATGAAAAGCCATGGCGCAAATAAAAGCTAGCCATCAGGCTGAAGTCAGAGTTTTTAAAAAGTGGAACATGGGTCAAGGCTCTCGTCAGTGAATCACAGTTCTACTAGGAGAGCTGCCCTGCTTCTGCATAGGGGATGCTTTCTAAGAGCAGTCTCTTGCTGTGTTCCTCACACTGAGAACAAGTGAGCATGAGGTGACTTTGTCACTTGCAATATTGACAAGTTGTCTATAGCAAACTAACAACAGATTCTCTTAATTCAAGGACACTTGGGTGAGACTGACAGGCAATCATGCCTGGAGCTACTCAATCTGCAGCTTTAGATTAGATCGGGGATAATAGCGCTTCTTTAAATTGTTGTATAAAAAGTCACTCTTTTGCCTGCTATTGGGACCTTTTCCCTTATACTGGATTGTCTGGTCCAGCTCCAACCTTAGTATGAAGGGAAGTGCCCTAGTCTTACTGTGACTTGATATGCCATATTTGGTTGATATCCATAGGAGGCCTGGCCTCTTCTGAAGAGAAACAGAGGAGTAAATGTCGGCAGCAGAGGGGAGGTGGGTGGGGGAGGAGGACAAAGGGGAAACTGCAGTCAGAAGGTTAAAAAACAAAAAGTCATAAGTATAAGTCACAAATTCACACAGTGAAGATGACATCTGTGTACATTTTCGCTTTAACAACAATCTTGGTATCCCCTTTGGCCCACATGGCTATATAGAGTAAGGGGTTTACTTCGACCACAGCAGATTTCGGTACAAACCTGTTTAGCTGTCCGTATATGGAAATGTGGTAGAACTACACATTAGACTGCTACTCAGTCCTCACAAATAAAGGAATGGATGCTGGAGGACTCTGCTAAGTAAGATAAGCCAGACTCATAAGAAGGGCTGCATGATTCTAAAGGATATGAGCTATTTAAGTGGTCAAATTCGGAAACCAAGATAAAATGATGGTTGGGAGAGATGGGGGAAGGGAAAGGAAGGAGAAATGAGGACATGTTGGTCATTGCTATAAAGTTTCCATTATCGAGATGAATAGTTTCCAGGCATCTGTTGTACAGCATAGCACCTATACTTCACAATGCTGGATTATACAACACAGCACCCACGGTTAACGATGATGCATTGTATCTATTCTCAACTGTGCCGTATTTAAATTTTGGTTAGGACAGTAGATCTCACAATAAGTATTTTTCCCATGCGACTAAGAGATGAAGGAGAGCAGGACTCGCTCTGTGGGAAGGGATGCTTTCCCTGGTCATTCTACCCAACAAATCTCACCATCTTCTGCCAAATCACAAGCATGTTTTCATAGTGAAGAAAGGGAAATAAAAGCCAAAATAAATGAAAGGAGCTACTAGGGGAAAAAAGGGGCAGGGGGCTGAGGAGACGTTGTCTATCATGCCCTTGGTTCCTTATGCTATAATCAGAAGATAATATTTTTATTTTGAACCACTTTGATTTTGCTTTCTTCTGTGAGCTGCTGCTTTTATTACCTGCTGACTTAATTTATATGCAATATTTAGAGTTAGTTAGTATCCCAGGGAATCAGATTCCCTTACCAATGACTTAGCCTTGGCTGCAGTTCACAGATTACCTCAGCAGTAGGTTTTTTTGTGAAATGGAAAATACCCGTATCCTTATACAGGCCAAAAATGCTGTGGGTAAAAATTTAAAGCTAAGTTTGGGAGCATAAAGTGGTTATACCATAGTCCATTCCAGGTAGTTTGTCATTTCATTAATTTATTGTTTTAATCTAGTTTTTTTTAATAGTACTAGGGACGAAACTCAAGACTTCACGTATGCATGAAGTAAGCAAGTGCTTTACCCTTGAGTCACAGCCTCAGCTTTTACAGACAGAGACGCAGGCACACTCACATACCTGAAGCCTAAGATTTAAAGTGTTCTAGCCATGAAAACAACATAGAATGGTATAAATCATTCTGAATGCCTAGTACTTCCCTCTCTGGCTACCCATATATATTTTCTTCCTATGGAAGTCCAAATCAAGCACCATTTTAAATCACAACCATAACACACACGCACAGGCGCGCGCGCGCGCGCGCGCGCACACACACACACACACACACACACACATACACACACACACACACACACACACACACACACACACACACACACACACCAAATCCTCTTTGGGCATTATGATTTCTGTGGCCATGAATGACCATCAGCCCTGCCAGCTGCTGAGAAATGGCTTTTGGAAACAAGACTAACTATGGCACAGGCTTACACCTGTGTATCCTGTTGTAGAAGCAGGCTTTGCTTTGACCGAAGAGAAGTATGAAGAGGAAAGATGACATTGGAAGGAAGCAATCTCACTCCTTGTGTGTAAAGATGAAGCAACAAGGAAGGAAATATGAACAGAAAAAGATGGAGGAAAACCCTAATACAGAACATGTGAAGCAATGGTATATGCTAGTATAATGTGTTGACAAAAAACCAAGTCATAAATATATATTTTTTGTGTGATGCTGGGGATCAAACCCATGACTTCGTGCATGCTTACTAAGTGCTCTAACACTGAGAAATACCCTCCATCTTCACACTTAGCTACTTAGGAAAACAAGGAAGCTAAACAAGGAGAAGAAAGAAAATGAGGAAGCTCACTAACAGGGAAGGAACAGTAAATGTATACAAACCTATGTGAGTTCCATCTCTCTCATCAAAGGAAATTACACGAGGTATAATGAATAGAGCGGGGAAGGAGCTGAAGTCCACAATGAAAGGGGAGATGGAGTTGACTGGTTTCTTTACATTACCTTACTTTCAGTTAAATGTCTTCCTTAATTACATAGACTTGAAATTACTGAATGTAAACTTTTAGGGAAAGGAAATAAGCTGAAAAAAATTAATGGTATAAACCTAGTAAATGTCTCACATTTGGACATAGGGCATTCCATAGGATGCACAACTCCATTTTGGGGTAGCTATTCAACCAATAAACTGTGATTGACTAAGGAGTGAGATCTCATTATGTTACTCTGATAATTACAAATCTTGGCAGTCAGTATGGCTGTAAACAACTTAATTTCTCCTGTAAGCTAGTGTTATAAAAATGCACCAGAAGTATCCCATACATGTAATAGCTGAATCTACTTCTTTATTAATTGGCTCACATTTCTGTTATGCACATGCACAGCAAAAGAAACAGAAAGGAACAGAAAAGAAAGAAGGAAGGAGAAGGGGAAAGGGAACAGGAGCACAAGTACAAAAAAGACAGTTGTCTGCTCTCTCATTCTACTTTACTCAAAAGCTCAGAGTGATACGAAGGTGGACTCTGAAATCTTCCCCTGAGTAAAGCAAACATCCTACAGTCTTTTCTCAAAAAAAAAAAAAATAGCAGATGCAGTAGCCCAAGTGATAGCCACAAGTACAGTACACTAGAAGAAGGCAGATACTTGGCCAGGTAGAATGAAAGTTCTCACCTCAGATTGTAGTCTATAGCTAAGATGTTCAAGACTGATATTGCCTAAGAAGTGTGACATTTTATGGGATGGGAATGGACGGCCTGATAGGGAGTAGAAATAGAAGACTAATTTATATTATCAACATGGGAAAATATACTTGTACCTCTTGTCACAAAGCTCAAAGGGTTAGGGATAAGAGTATAGGAAACTGGCATGTCAAGAGGGTTGACTGTTACTTTGTTGTTTTTAAACACAAGATGTCATCTACTTGGATTTTGAAGGAAGAAAGTTGGTGCCAGTCCAAAAAACTGAGTTTTTATGAACTCTGAGGCCCAACAATTTCTTCTCAAGTAACATAAAAGAAAAACACAAAACCTTGGAAATGTTTCTTCAATTTTATAGGAAAAGATATGACAGAAATAGATCTCTAGAAAGTGGCAAAGACATGCTTCCAAGAGAGAATTTTATTACAAAACCCCTACTTCTTATTTCCCATTTCTTTATTCGTGCAAGAAAAGGAAAAAAGGGAAAGGAAGATACAAATAACTCTATTAATGAACTGATTAGATCTCATTTCAAGTGTCTCCAAGAGACACATGAGACCTTGAGTCTGGTCCCCACAATAAACAAACAAACAACACTCTGTGTCAAAAGGAGGGAGCGTGTCTAGAGTGAGCAAGAGCAGTGGGTAGCATTGTTTCTTTTCTGAATTGCCATCCCTCGGATGCACAAGAACAGTAAGGTGCAGTTAGTACATCACCATAAGGAACCTAAAGATTGATGGCAAAGGGGAGAACCAAAGAATAATATCATGCCAAAGTCTGTTGGATCCAGAAAAGGAGTATTCAACCCTGCCAAGAAGATCAGAAATGTGTTTCTAGAGCAAGTAACATCAAACCTGGGACCAGAGGATGAGTAAAGGTTAGTGGGGTTAAAGAAAAAAAGAAAGAGAGAGAGAGAGAGAGAGAGAGAGAGAGAGAGAGAGAGAGAGAGAGAGAGAGAGATGCTTAATCTAGCTAGGTGGACCAGAGTAGGTGAGAGATCGTAGGAAATTCATCATTGAAAGGATGGCTGGAGTGGGAAGTGAATACATGTGGTAGCAAATATAAGGTTGATCCTGAAAGGTCATCTAGGCCATGCCAAATAATGGAGAGTTTACTTTGAGGATAACTAGAAAGTATCAGAGGATATTATGGTCAGGTTTGTGATCATGGCAAGGTTTTAGTAATCTGAATTTAAGGATGTCAGTCAAGGTCAATGCTGATGAATCAATTTGGTGAGATGAGGGTAAAGAAGTGCATGTAGAGAGGAAGGTGAATTCTGTAGGTATTGAGAAGCAGCAGTACATGAAAGGACTTAGGGATGGGTTAGAGATGAAAATAATTATTTAAAATATGGTGGGTAAAGATGAACTTCAAGGACCTTCAGTTCTCATGAACTCCAGTTCCTACATTTTTGGAGAAAATTTCAGCATATCCAAGTATGAAAAAATAAAGCATTTACTTCTGGAAAAAAAATATGGAGACAGCTTCTAGTCTCTCAACAGTGTGTGTGTGTGTGTGTGTGTGTGTGTGTGTGTGTGTGTTCATTCTCTGTGACATTTAACAATGTGTCAAATAAATCACTTTAAACTAATGAACTCTATTAGACCCTAAAGAAAATTCTATTTATTACCAATGTACTTGGTTTAGCCTGAGGTCTGAGTTAATACTAAGATTTGACTGCCTTTCTTGATTTGTGAAGACTAGTATGAAAGTCTCTTGTCTTCTGACAAGAAAACCAAAGTTTAATATCTCTGAAAGACTTCTCCCTTAAGCCCAGGTGCTATGAAGACCATGCCCGTGGCTGCTGATGTAGTCCATGGAGTCACATAAGCTTTGCTATTTCCATGTCTTGGTTCTAAGTAGTTTCTGGGGAATTTGAATAGTTGCCATGGACAGTTGTCAAGCACTATATTTCTCTCTCTGAATATTGGACACAAAACAAGTTTACTACAGTTGACATATCAACACAAAGGTGGATTCTAGAGGGCCTTGACAATAACAATACAGAATCAAGAAAACAGAAAACCATAAGAAACCCCAGAGTTAAGCACTGTTACCAATATGGTCTGTATTTTTCCAATCTTCCATTTCTGTGTATTTATGGTACAGAAAATACACTTTTAATTTTAATGCCTTGGAAAATGTGATATCCTTATGCCTTAGAGCAGTGGTTCTCAACCTGTGGGTTGCAATGCCTTTGTTTCACACGGGTCACAACACCATCAGAAAACATAGAAATTCATATTGCAATTCATAACAGTAGCAAAATCATAGTTATGGAGTAGCAACAAAAATGATTTTAGGATTGGGAGGGGGGTCACCACAACATGAGGAACTGTATTAAACGATGACAGCATTAGGAAGGTTGAGAATCACTAGCTTAGGGGATTAGAGGGCATGCTTCCCTTCTTGCCTTGGTCCTCAAAACAAAGACTGTGAGCTTTTAAAGTTGGAGAGTAAGGCTTAATTATCATAAGGGTAGATAATATATGACAGTTCAGGAAATACTGAAGGAAAACAAACTCATTGAAGTGGCAGAAATTGGTTAAAGGCTTGTTCGGTTCAACTCTCCAGTCTAATTGGTACTTTTCATCTTATTATTTCAGAGCATGCATATTATCTACATTTTATTCCACTTGGCTAATGTTAAGGGGGAAATCATTCCTTCCGTGTCCATTGCCTCCTTTTCTTTGTCCTGGAGAAAAGGGGGAGCTGTGGCTTTGTGCCTCTTTGGGTTTTAATGGATGAGATCTTTTAAGGCAACCTTTCTCTAGGCCTGCTAGATCTGAAGGATCTTCAAATAACAATAAGTACAGAATTCCCCCCCCCTTGAAACAAGTGTCTTACTCTGTAGTTGAGCCCAACTTAGAAAACATCCAATTCTCCCGTCCTTAGCATCCTGATGGTGGGATGTCTCACCTGAGATTACAGTCATCCACCACCATGCCCATCTGTAAGGCAGATAAATAGGACTTGTGTTTTAATAAACAGTGTTTTGCTATTTTCCTTTCTCTAAGAGATTTACTTATTTTGATGGTATGTGTTTGAGTGTTTTTCCTGCATATCTGTATGTGTACCATGTGTGTACCTAAAGATGACATTGGATCTCCTGGAATGAAAGTTGTGGAATAACAGCTGTGAGGTACCATGTGGTGGCTGGGTACCAGATACAGTTCCACTGCAAGAACAGCAAGTGATCTTAACTGCTGTACTGCTGAGCCATCTCTCTAGCCCTAATTTCATTATTTTAATACCATGTATTTCCAGGAAAAAAAACCATGTCTTTGATAACAGTTAATGAAACACTGAGTGCTTTGTGTTTATTTGTTTGCTTGGGGTTTTGTTGTTGTTGTTGTTTTTGTTTTTTGATTAAGTCTTTTATAAACATCTACACTAGCCCTGTCTCCTGCAGGTTTCTTGCAAAAGGCATCAGAAATGATCAAATCATAAACCAAGTGTAATGAAAGTATAATGAAAGTATAATGTTCTGAAAGTATAGTCTTTTGGTGTGAAAATAAATTCTTATGCAAAAAAATGGAATTGGATAAAACTAGACTGGAGTGAACATTCAGCCAGTTGCTTAGTTTAAACCTTTCTGGGAAGGCTTTGCTCTTTGGAACATACTTCAGTTTATGGTGTTTAAGGTCTAGAGTCCATTAAAGGCAACCACCAATAGAAGAAATTAATCCTATTTCTAAGTGATGAGAGTCCTTATGTTACTTTGGGAGAACTGTTCAATAGCTTAGTTTTATTTTTTTTTATGTTCTAGAATTGAAATTTTTTTCTTAATAATGTGTCTTTATTTGCAATGATTATTTCTGCCATTTTATTCAAAGGTGACTAGAGGTTTTTGTTGAGTCTTTTTTTTATTAACTTGGGTATTTCTTATTTACATTTTGATTGTTATTCCCTTTCCCAGTTTCCAGGCAAACATCCCCCTAACCCCTCCCCCTCCCCTTCTATATGGATGTTCCCCTCCCCATCCTCCCCCCATTACTGCCCTCCCCCCAACAATCCCGTTCACTGGGGGTTCAGTCTTAGCAGGACCAAAGGACCAAGGTGCTCTTTCTAGGCTATTCATTGCTACCTATGAGGTTAGATTTATACTACATGTTTCAAATATGAACCTCAAAAATCTGAATGAAATTTAATTCTTTAAATTCGACAAAAGCAAAATTCATGAATGTTTATTAAGCTTCTTCTGTGAGCCATGTGCTGTGTTCTTAACATGTACTTAACATGGACAAGCTTACTTAACAGAATTGTAAAACCCACTGTGGTAAGTACCTTAGGTCATCAACTGACTCTACTAATGGCATATCTTACTGATGGCAATAATGACCTAACAAGATAAACATCAAAGAAGGCCTGATTTTATTTAGTTCCATAATGTTGGAACGATATGGCATTGGTCTTCAGTAATGGTTTTGATGTGACGTTTAAGGTGTTTTTGTTGTAACAGCCCAGTGAACCTTGGCTTTGGGAAGGTAGTCCGTACCCGATTGCTCCAAGGAAAGGAATCACAAAGAATGCTACATATTGAGCTATATCCTGAAATTATTGAAAGAATCCTCTGCTGAAATAGGTAGTGTGTAATAGACACTTGAGTCATTCTGCATTTACCTTAGTATTAGCTGTTATCATTTACTGGAGAAGTGGCTTGAAGCGACTTAGTCCTTCACGATATTTATCACTGTGAACTAAAACCAACTTGTAGTTTATAAGCACTTTGATTTTGAAGAAAGCAATAATCAGTGCTGTGGTATTTGTGCTGAGAGGACTTCCATGTTATAATGGCCACATTTTAGAAGTTAAGAATGCCTTGTGTTCTTGTGTCATTGACTTTTAGATTCAGAAGGCTGCCATATATGTTCCATGACACTCAACATGGCTTAATGCGGTTCTTTTTCTATCCCAGAGGAGAATCGTCCAGACTGTCAATATAGAATTCACTACTTCACTTTAAGTAATGAAAACTGGGTGATAGATGGTCCATTTCATGCATGAGACTTATTCAAATGTTTGTTAGTGCTCTTTGTTGGGCTGCTCTATTGGGTTCTTATTATCCACCACCCTTCCAAACCTTATTTCACCTTAATCCCTTCCAACTCCCTAACACTGGGTAGTAGAGAAAGAAGGTTGGAGGGGAAAGGAGCATAGACCTTTTTAGACTACTTCCTGCTGATTAGGGATGTGCAGTTCCTTGGTGAAGTCCAATCTCTGTCCTCTCCAGGACATCTCCAACCAGCAACCCAGCAAAATAGTAAAACAGCAGTCCAGGGATAACAAATGCAGCAGCAGGAGCCAGCAGCAGGGAAATAACATCTGCCTGTGTCCTACACCAATCAGGCTCTGGCATTTACATCCTCTGAGAAGTTCCCAGAATTCCAAACATAAGCTATCCACACCTGGACAAAAATCATGACCCTCCTAATGCATGAGACAAATCATAGTCACCTGCTGTGAAGCAGCCTCTTACCCCATACCTTGGCTTAAAACAAAGCATATTTACACAACATGAATAGGTTTTTGAAGAAACCAAAATTCTTACTTCGGTGGTTCCTTTGGGTTCAATCTTCATTTGTCCTAATGGAGACAAAGTATGCTCCCTCTGGAGACAGGTCTGCTGAGGACAGTACAAAAACTAGAGAAAATTAATTATTAAAAACTTTTTAGCTTTCTTGTTTTGTAAAGTGCCTCTGTGTGTGTGAGAGAGAGAGAGAGGGAGAGAGAGAGAGAGAGAGACAGTTTTTTTTTTTATTAACGTGAGTATTTCTTATATACATTTCGAGTGTTATTCCCTTTCCCGGTATCTGGGCAAACATCCCCCTCCCCCCTCCCCTTCCTTATGGGTGTTCCCCTCCCGACCCTCCCCCCATTGCCACCCTCCCCCCAACAGTCTAGTTCACTGGGGGTTCAGTCTTAGCAGGACCCAGGGCTTCTCCTTCCACTGGTGCTCTTACTAGGATATTTATTGCTGCCTATGAGGTCAGAGTCCAGGGTCAGTCCATGTATAGTCTTTAGGTAGTGGCTTAGTCCCTGGAAGCTCTGGTTGCTTAGCATTGTTGTACATATGGGGTCTCGAGCCCCTTCAAGATCTTCCAGTTCTTTCTCTGATTCCTTCAACGGGGGTCCTGTTCTCAGTTCAGTGGTTTGCTGCTGGCATTCGCCTCTGTATTTGCTGTATTCTGGCTGTGTCTCTCAGGAGCGATCTACATCCGGCTCCTGTCGGTCTGCACTTCTCAGCTTCATCCATCTTGTCTAATTGGGTTGCTGTATATGTATGGGCCACATGTGGGGCAGGCTCTGAATGGGTGTTCCTTCAGTCTCTGTTTTAATGTTTGCCTCTCTCTTCCCTGCCAAGGGTATTCTTGTTCCCCTTTTAAAGAAGGAGTGAAGCATTCACATTTTGATCATCCGTCTTGAGTTTCATTTGTTCTAGGCATCTAGGGTAATTCAAGCATTTGGGCTAATAGCCACTTATCAATGAGTGCATACCATGTATGTCTTTCTGTGATTGGGTTAGCTCACTCAGGATGATGTTTTCCAGTTCCAACCATTTGCCTACGAATTTCATAAAGTCGTTGTTTTTTGATAGCTGAGTAATATTCCATTGTGTAGATGTACCACATTTTCTGTATCCATTCCTCTGTTGAAGGGCATCTGGGTTCTTTCCAGCTTCTGGCTATTATAAATAAGGCTGCAATGAACATAGTGGTGCACGTGTCTTTTTTATATGTTGGGGCATCTTTTGGGTATATGCCCAAGAGAGGTATAGCTGGATCCTCAGGCAGTTCAATGTCCAATTTTCTGAGGATCCTCCAGACTGATTTCCAGAACGGTTGTACCAGTTTGCAATCCCACCAACAATGGAGGAGTGTTCCTCTTTCTCCACATCCTCGCCAGCATCTGTTGTCCCCTGAGTTTTTGATCATAACCATTCTCACTGGGGTGAGGTGAAATCTCAGGGTTGTTTTGATTTGCATTTCCCTTATGACTAAAGATGTTGAACATTTCTTTAGGTGTTTCTCAGCCATTCGGCATTCCTCAGCTGTGAATTCTTTGTTTAGCTCTGAACCCCATTTTTTAATAGGGTTATTTGTTTCCCTGTGGTCTAACTTCTTGAGTTCTTTGTATATTTTGGATATAAGGCCTCTATCTGTTGTAGGATTGGTAAAGACCTTTTCCCAATCTGTTGGTTGCCGTTTTGTCCTAACCACAGTGTCCTTTGCCTTACAGAAGCTTTGCAGTTTTATGAGATCCCATTTGTCGATTCTTGATCTTAGAGCGTAAGCCATTGGTGTTTTGTTTAGGATTTTTTCCAGTGCCCATGTGTTCCAGATGCTTTCCTAGTTTTTCTTCTATTAGTTTGAGTGTGTCTGGTTTGATGTGGAGGTCCTTGATCCACTTGGACTTAAGCTTTGTACAGGGTGATAAGCATGGATCGATCTGCATTCTTCTACATGTTGCCCTCCAGTTGAACCAGCACCATTTGCTGAAAATGCTATCTTTTTTCCATTGGATGGTTTTGGCTCCTTTGTCAAAAATCAAGTGACCATAGGTGTGTGGGTTCATTTCTGGGTCTTCAATTCTATTCCATTGGTCTATCTGTCTGTCTCTGTACCAATACCATGCAGTTTTTATCACTATTGCTCTGTAATACTGCTTGAGTTCAGGGATAGTGATTCCCCCTGAAGTCCTTTCATTGTTGAGGATAGCTTTAGCTATCCTGGGAGTTTTGTTATTCCAGATGAATTTGCAAATTGTTCTGTCTAACTCTTTGAAGAATTGGATTGGTATTTTGATGGGGATTGCATTGAATCTGTAGATTGCTTTTGGTAAAATGGCCATTTTTACTATATTAATCCTGCCAATCCATGAGCATGGGAGATCTTTCCATCTTCTGAGGTCTTCTTCAATTTCCTTCTTCAGTGTCTTGAAGTTCTTATTGTACAGATCTTTTACTTGCTTTGTTAAAGTCACACCGAGGTACTTTATATTATTTGGGTCTATTATGAAGGGTGTCGTTTCCCTAATTTCTTTCTCGGCTTGTTTCTCTTTTGTATAGAGGAAGGCAACTGATTTATTTGAGTTAATTTTATACCCAGCCACTTTGCTGAAGTTGTTTATGAGCTTTAGTAGTTCTCTGGTGGAACTTTTGGGATCACTTAAATATACTATCATATCATCTGCAAATAGTGATATTTTGACTTCTTCTTTTCCGATCTGTATCCCTTGACCTCCTTTTGTTGTCTGATTGCTCTGGCTAGAACTTCAAGAACTATATTGAATAAGTAGGGAGAGAGTGGGCAGCCTTGTCTAGTCCCTGATTTTAGTGGAATTGCTTCAAGTTTCTCTCCATTTAGTTTAATGTTAGCAACTGGTTTGCTGTATATGGCTTTTACTATGTTCAGGTATGGGCCTTGAATTCCTATTCTTTCCAGGACTTTTATCATGAAGGGGTATTGAATTTTGTCAAATGCTTTCTCAGCATCTAATGAAATGATCATGTGGTTTTCTTCTTTCAGTTTGTTTATATAATGGATCACGTTGATGGTTTTCCGTATATTAAACCATCCCTGCAAGCCTGGGATGAAGCCTACTTGGTCATGGTGGATGATTGTTTTGATGTGCTCTTGGATTCGCTTTGCCAGAATTTTATTGAGTATTTTTGCGTCGATATTCATAAGGGAAATTGGTCTGAAGTTCTCTTTCTTTGTTGGGTCTTTGTGTGGTTTAGGTATAAGAGTAATTGTGGCTTCGTAGAAGGAATTCGGGAGTGATCCATCTGTTTCAATTTTGTGGAATAGTTTGGAGAATATTGGTATGAGGTCTTCTATGAAGGTTTGATAGAATTCTGCACTAAACCCGTCTGGACCTGGGCTCTTTTTGGTTGGGAGACCTTTAATGACTGCTTCTATTTCCTTAGGAGTTATGGGGTTGTTTAACTGGTTTATCTGTTCCTGATTTAACTTCGGTACCTGGTATCTGTCTAGGAAATTGTCCATTTCCTGAAGATTTTCAAGTTTTGTTGAATATAGGTTTTTATAGTAAGATCTGATGATTTTTTGAATTTCCTCTGAATCTGTAGTTATGTCTCCCTTTTCATTTCTGATTTTGTTAATTTGGACGCACTCTCTGTGTCCTCTCGTTAGTCTGGCTAAGGGTTTATCTATCTTGTTGATTTTCTCAAAGAACCAACTTTTGGTTCTGTTGATTCTTTCTATGGTCCTTTTTGTTTCTACTTGGTTGATTTCAGCTCTGAGTTTGATTATTTCCTGCCTTCTACTCCTCCTGGGTGTATTTGCTTCTTTTTGTTCTAGAGCTTTTAGGTGTGCTGTCAAGCTGCTGACATATGCTCTTTCCTGTTTCTTTCTGCAGGCACTCAGCGCTATGAGTTTTCCTCTTAGCACAGCTTTCATTGTGTCCCATAAGTTTGGGTATGTTGTACCTTTATTTTCATTAAATTCTAAAAAGTTTTTAATTTCTTTCTTTATTTCTTCCTTGACCAGGTTATCATTGAGTAGAGCATTGTTCAATTTCCAAGTATGTGTGGGCATTCTTCCTTGATTGTTATTGAAGACCAGTTTTAGGCCGTGGTGGTCTGATAGCACGCATGGGATTATTTCTATCTTTCTGTACCTGTTGAGGCCCGTTTTTTGACCAATTATATGGTCAATTTTGGAGAAAGTACCATGAGGAGCTGAGAAGAAGGTATATCCTTTTGCTTTAGGATAGAATGTTCTATAAATATCCGTTAAGTCCATTTGGCTCATGACTTCTCTTAGTCTGTCTACATCTCTGTTTAATTTCTGTTTCCATGATCTGTCCATTGATGAGAGTGGGGTGTTGAAATCTCCCACTATTATTGTGTGAGGTGCAATGTGGGTTTTGAGCTTTAGTAAGGTTTCTTTTACATATGTAGGTGCCCTTGTATTTGGGGCATAGATATTTAGGATTGAGAGTTCATCTTGATGGATTTTTCCTTTGATGAATATGAAGTGTCCTTCCTTATCTTTTTTGATGACTTTTAGTTGAAAATTGATTTTATTTGATATTAGAATGGCTACTCCAGCTTGCTTCTTCTGACCATTTGCTTGGAAAATTGTTTTCCAGCCTTTCACTCTGAGGTAATGTCTGTCTTTGTCTCTGAGGTGTGTTTCCTGTAGGCAGCAGAATGCAGGGTCCTCGTTGCGTATCCAGTTTGTTAATCTATGTCTTTTTATTGGGCAGTTGAGACCATTGATGTTGAGAGATATTAAGGAATAGTGATTATTGCTTCCCGTTATATTCATATTTGGATGTGAGGTTATGTTTGTGTGCTTTCATTCTCTTTGTTTTGTTGCTAAGACGATTAGTTTCTTGCTTCTTCTAGGGTATAGCTTGCTTCCTTATGTTGGGCTTTACCATTTATTATCCTTTGTAGTGCTGAATTTGTAGAAAGATATTGTGTAAATTTGGTTTTGTCATGGAATATCTTGGTTTCTCCATCTATGTTAATTGAGAGTTTTGCAGGATACAGTAACCTGGGCTGGCATTTGTGTTCTCTTAGGGTCTGTATGACATCAGTCCAGGATCTTCTGGCCTTCATAGTTTCTGGCAAGAAGTCTGGTGTGATTCTGATAGGTCTGCCTTTATATGTTACTTGACCTTTTTCCCTTACTGCTTTTAATATTCTTTCTTTATTTTGTGCGTTTGGTGTTTTGACTATTATGTGACAGGATGTGTTTCTTTTCTGGTCCAATCTATTTGGAGTTCTGTAGGCTTCTTGTATGCCTATGGGTATCTCTTTTTTTAGGTTAGGGAAGTTTTCTTCTATGATTTTGTTGAAGATATTTACTGGTCCTTTGAGCTGGGAGTCTTCACTCTCTTCTATACCTATTATCCTTAGGTTTGATCTTCTCATTGAGTCCTGGATTTCCTGTATGTTTTGGACCAGTAGCTTTTTCCGCTTTACATTATCTTTGACAGTTGAGTCAATGATTTCTATGGAATCTTCTGCTCTTGAGATTCTCTCTTCCATCTCTTGTATTCTGTTGGTGAAGCTTGTATCTACAGCTCCTTGTCTCTTCTTTTGGTTTTCTATATCCAGGGTTGTTTCCATGTGTTCTTTCTTGATTGCTTCTATTTCCATTTTTAATTCCTTCAACTGTTTGATTGTGTTTTCCTGGAATTCTTTCAGGGATTTTTGCGATTCCTCTCTGTAGGCTTCTACTTGTTCTCTAAGGGAGTTCTTCACGTCTTTCTTGAAGTCCTCCAGCATCATGATCAAATATGATTTTGAAACTAGATCTTGCTTTTCTGGTGTGTTTGGATATTCCATGTTTGTTTTGGTGGGAGAATTGGGCTCTGATGATGCCATGTAGTCTTGGTTTCTGTTGCTTGGGTTCCTGCGCTTGCCTCTCGCTATCAGCTTATCTCTAGTGTTACTTTGTTCTGCTATTTCTGACAGTGGCTAGACTGTCCTATAAGCCTGTGTGTCAGGAGTGCTGTAGACCTGTTTTCCTCTCTTTCAGTCAGTTATGGGGACAGAGTGTTCTGCTTTCGGGCGTGTAGGTTTTCCTCTCTACAGGTCTTCAGCTGTTCCTGTGGGCCTGTGTCTTGAGTTCACCAGGCAGCTTTCTTGCAGCAGAAAAGTTGGTCTTACCTGTGGTCCCGAGGCTCAAGTTTGCTCGTGGGGTGCTGCCCACGGGCTCTCTGCGGCGGCAGCAACCAGGAAGAGAGAGAGAGTTTTTAAAGGAGATGCTATTGCTGTATTTGTGACGGTTTTCAAGGGGTTAATGACCTGATAATACACTGATTAAATCCTACCTAAGAAGAAGAAAAGTTCTTTATAAGCCCTGACACTGAGAAAGATATAACGCTTAGGGCACATCTTTGGGATTTAAGGCCATAGACATGATACTTGAGAATAGTGTTCTAACCCACATATCAATCGTAGATTTTATTTGTTTATTTTTTAACTTTGGAGTGGAATCCAGAGGAAAAGATGGCAGACCAATGAAGAAACTTGGTTGGGGGTGTCCGTGGTGCTTTGCGTGTACAAGACTCCGGATTAGATCCTTAACATCATTAAAATTTATAATAGGCTGTCTTGCCATGTGGGTTTTGTAACCTAACGAATACATGGGCCTACAGAGACCCAGACAGGACAAGAATGTTGTGTGAGAGCTAAAAAGACCCAACAGTAAGGCCAAGGTTGCTAGGGCAAAGCCATGCCTACTGTGACAGAGGAATATTTGACTTTGAGAAGGAAAAGAGGACCCCTAGGGGCCACTGGGAAGTGGCAGAAATTAAACATGTGACTAGAATTCCCTGTTCTGCCCCAGCTAACTAATCACGTAGTCAGCTGAGGTTTGGAAGGAAGACATACATTATATGAAGTGTTATTGTGTATTCTTTTGGTGTCTGATTTAAGTTTACTGACATCGCTGACTTCATGTACACTAGAGGAAAAGAAAGATTTCTAGACCTGGTTTATGGAGGAATGAACAACATGTTAATTATTAATGGGATGCTTTTCCCTTGAACTCTTACATAGGTAGAGACCATTGCAAGGCAACAAAGGCAAAGAGACTCTGGACACAGTGCTGGGCTACCAGACACCTCACTTTCTGTCAGCCACCGTTTCAGGCAAAGTGACTGGTTTCAACCAACCTCATTAGGGAACAAAGCTCAGAGAGCTTTGTCTGAAGCCGCAGAGCTTGTCTGTCAGTTTCTGCTTTGGAACCTTTCTGAAGCTGCCGGGACGTAGCAGGAAAGTTCTTCAGCATTCATACAGTCCACTCCAGAAATACAAGAGAGCTAACACCCATGATCATTCACCGACACAGAAAGAAAAAAGATAGATAAAGGCTTCTCCCTTTTGCTCTAAACTCCCTCCAAAGTGCCTCGCCGAATGAACACAGTTACTAATAAGAATTGAATTTCTTCACTCCATCTTTGTATGCGCTTTCCCCGCAGTAACCTCTTAGAGTCCGCTCACTGTGACTCAGACAAGGATGCATCACTTCTCAACTCCGCATCCAGTAGCATCCAATTGAAACTGGCAAGGGAGAGGATTTACCTGTGAGGAAGAGGTAAGCCATCAGTGTCAGTGACAGTTAATCTTCACTGGCGGCTTACTGGATTTGGAATCACCATGGAAACGTACCTTTGGGTGTGTCTAGGAGGACAGTCCCCCAGAGGTTTAACTGAAGAGAGAAAAGCCACTGTGAAGGTGGGCAGCATCATTTTGTGGACTGGGATCCCACATTGAATAAAGGGAGAACGTGAGCTGAGCACCGGCATTCACTTCCTGGTTGTTTGGCTGCAGACCAATGTGACCAGCTGCCTCTCATTCCTGCACCCCTGACTTCCGGGCAACAATGGACACCACCTTCAAACCAAGAGAAAGAACAAATGTCTCCTCTAGCTGTTTTTGCAAGGTTCTTTATCTCAACAATGAAGGAGTAAACAATCACAAATCAGGGTTAGGCTTCTTTTCTGCACCACCCCACACCCCTGCGCTGCCACCCCCCTCCCCCAGCACCCTGGGGTTGCTGAAAGACATTTACTAAGTCAGTGCTTCTTTCCTTACTTCTTCTGTTTGTTAAACCTTCTTTCACCGAACCTATTACCAAAATGATCACCTGGAAGTAAACCTTTGTCTCAGACTCTACCTTCTGACCAGTCTAGGCTCAGACAAGTATCTATTTCCTTTGCCATTATTGGGCTGAGTGGGATCGCATTGAAGTAGCATGGCTATTCCCGAGACTCAGTAGTCTAGATCTAGAAAAATGTATCTATTGTTCATGGCTTTATTTCTCTTACTCGCTCTTGAGAACTGTGAAACCAAGATACTTAGAATTTCTCTGCCAGGAATCTTGTGAGAAAAACAAGGTATGTGCTTAAAATAGAAGTAAAGGGATGGCCTCAGGTCTTCCGAGCCTTATCAAGGTGACTTAAAGACATTGAGAGAGAAATGTTCTGGTGGGGTCTGTCTGCAGGGCGAGCCCAGATTGCAGCATCTCCGGACCGTAGTCTGTTCTTCCTTGCTCATTCCTCTTCTCTGACTTTTTGCGGACCCTGTGCTCCAGCTCCATAAAGAACTAGAACCGAGAACCTCAGATGAATCTTTGGTCTTGATGCTAGCCTAGTTTAAAGCAAAAAGTTATAAACCCCTTACAACCTCTCCACCCAATGGATATGTATCTGAGAAACATGTATGGGGTATGCATGTTTTGTATGTATTTGTGTGTGTGTGTGTGTGTGCGCGCGCGCGCGCGTGTGTTAGGCTAAGAAAGCTAAGACTACACTGTCTCTTTGAATATCCTTTGGTTATATATGACTATTTTGGTAATGTTTTAATTGTTTTCGACATGTGGTCCAGGCTAGCTTCAAACTCACAACCCTTCCACCTCAACCTGGCAAGTGCTAGAATTACAGAACCCATGCCACCATACCTTCTTTGTTTAAAGCAATTGAAATGGCATAAAAACTTTGTATTCAATTCTAGATCCATGTTTCAAGGGTTTGGCAAGCCCATATGTCCACATGGCTACTAGCTAGTGCAATATAGATATGGAATACCTCCATCATCACAGGAAACTCTTTGGACAGTTCTTTGGAAGGGAGTAGCATTTGGATCCCAGTCCTGGTGTTGCATGAGGAAGCATAGCTTGCTGAACAGAGAGAGTCCACTGTATCCTCTATATCAGGATGGTTGTTGCCAAGCCACTGGGCTTTCACAAACAGAAGTCAAAGAACAGCACTGACCATTGAGGCCAGGAGGATATCCTGTACACTGGTCCTGGTTCTTATTCTCTGAGCACATCACTGACTTCGCCGTACTTGGGAACTGGTACTGTTCTCAATCACCTCCATGAAGCAGGATCCAGGCTTTGTTTTCATGTGTATTTTCTCATCTAATCAGAACAATCACTCTATGTCCAATGTCACTATCGTACCCATTTCAAAGATGAAGAACCTGAGGCTCAAGGTGCTAATCTGAGCTCATTATTGGAGAGGATGAGAAAGAAATGCATTCTTGTGCTAGCAGCTAGAATTGCACAGCCTTGAAACTTGAATTTTAGGCGAATATGACCTCATTCTATTCCTACATGATACGGATGAGGAAATGGGATGCAGGGCATGCAAACACAGAGCATGGCAAGAATGATATATATGTAAATTTGTCCCCTTCATCTTTTAGAGGGCCTGCGTGCCTAACTACCTTCCACAGTAAGTAAACAAGACGTAGTTCTTCATAGACCACTAACCTCAACAAAGAAAACAAAACAAAAACACAAGCACAAAAAATACCATATTCAAAGACCATATTCTGCAAGATTCCACAGTGTGAAAAATAAGTTCTATTACATTTGAAGCTTACTTGTGACCAAATGGCAGAATATTCTGCATAAATGAGTGAAAGCAATTGGCGACCATCTCAGAAGCTTTTCTATATGTTTAGCTAAAGAACAAAAGTATAGCCGTACCTGCAAAGATTTTTCAAGGTCTCCAACTGCCAATATTTTTTACAGCACAGGCACTGACTTCTGCTCCATGTCAAATGTGCTTTCTCCAGTTTCCACCACCTGTCAATCATTACGAGTCCCTAATTAGGATTCTCCCAAGGAGACTCTGACATCCCAAAGAATGATGCTTCCACATAGCCCCTCATCCTCTTTCCCAGATCAAATACCATGTCAGTAGACATGGTCAAAGGAGGCATTTTTCTATTTCTTGAGGAGGCATTTTAGAGGATGGATTTTATTTTTCAATGTAGTGGACTGGATGGAGTGTGCTTTCAGAATACTGAGTCATCAGAACCAGGTACTAGAACTTGCTGTGCCTGACAAAATGGCTTCCAGGGCCCCAGTGTAGCCAGCGGCATTTGAATGGTGTTCTGAGTGGTTCGTGTGTCTAAAATATAGTGGCAATGCCTCTTGAAAAATCCCGTACTCATCAGAAGCAGAGCTGGACAGTGCCAAAGGGTTTTCAGACACCAGCTGTTTCTACAGCTGCTCAGCCTAACAACTTTCCCGATGAGCCAGCATTCCTATGTCAGGTAAAAAAAAAATGTTTTACTCAGAAAAAGCAGAGAGAATCATGGGGAACAGTTTGAACAGTAGTAAGAAGTAGGGGGCCAATCAAAGAGGAGAGGAGAGGAAAGGAGAAGAGAGGAGAAGGAAGAAGAGGAGAGATGGGAGAGGAGTGGAGGGGAGGAGAGGAGAGAAGAGAAGAGAGGAGGAGAAAGAAGAGAGGAGGAGAGAAGAGGGGAGGGGAGGAGAGGAGAGAGGAGAGAAGAGAAGAGAAGAGAAGAGAAGAGAAGAGAAGAGAAGAGAAGAGAAGAGAAGAGAGGATAGGAAAGGAGAAGAGACAGTGTGTGAGAGTCCTGGGTTGGTAGTGCCATGAAGATGACATTAACACTTAGAATGACAAATACGAAGCCCTGGAGATATGTCACAAGACCCAAACCTGTTTGTTTGCTTTCCTCCTTCTTTCCTTCTTTCTTTTCATTTTCGTTCCTTTACTTGTCATTTTTGTTTGTTTGTTTTTGAAACAATATTATTGTGTATAGTCTTGGCTGTCCTGGAACCTACTCTGTAGCCCAGGCTGTCCTTGAACTTAGAGATCTATAGCCTCTGCCTCCCAAGTGTTGGGATTATAGCAGAAACCCTTGTTTCTGGAAAGCATGCTAGCTACCAGAAAAGGCAAAGCAATATACACTTCCCAGGACAGTATGGCCCTTGGCCCTATTACTAATTTTAAAATCTCAATACAATGAACTCATATGCTCTACAAACTTGGGCAAGTAGGTGGTCTCACCTCTCTTGCTGCTGCTGGACATGCTTCTCAGCTTAAACTCTTAGCTGCTGTGGCTCTGACCCAGATCTTGAATGTGTGCTTGGGGCGGGAAGGCAGCAACAACCTTCATGTTTTGGCCTAGCATCACCACTGCCTCTGAACTTCAGTCTCATTTCAGTCTGACTCAGGTCTCTCTCTCTCTCTCTCTCTCTCTCTCTCTCTCTCTCTCTCTCTCTCTCTCTCTCTTCAGCCCCATTGGTGGAGTGCATGGTAGAGTCTCACACTGAGATTTGTGATTTTGTGAGGGGTAATCTTCACTCTAAGCTTGGATGGTTTTGGAATCGCCTAGGAGACATACTTCATTGAATAAGTCCTGAATGTCGATAGCAACATCCAATGAGCTGGGGTCTCAGACTGAGTAAAAATCGAGGGAAAAAAAAGACATTAAGCCAAACACAACTCAGTGCCCCCACCCATATCTTTCTACCTGCCTGCATTGCATGCCCACAGTCACACAGCAGACTGCCTCAAACAGCTGCCATGGCCTGGCTCTACCCTGTAGGACTGTATGGAGAAACAATAAGCTAAAATAGACCCTTCGTTCCTTATGGTGCTCCTCTGGGATGTTTTGTCATTATAAAGTAAGGAATACAAGGTCTCAAAAGTGAAAGTGACCATTTTCCTATTTCTAAGAAGCGTTATTAAGTGTGTAAATTAAGTATGTAGATGGTAACAGTCATAAACTAGGACTATATAAGACAAACCAGACATATGCTTATCCTCTCAAAAAAAAGCTACTGCTCAATTTGAGGCTTATAAATAACTCTCTGAGGAAGCAAGAATATCATGGACCAATAGCAGTGACTTGAGAATATCACCTTGGGTGTATACACATGGTCCTTTGTACTGAGTTATCTCAGAATTCGGAAGCTTAATATAACCCAGCCACATGGCAGGTGAGCTCTCTGCATTCCTGATATTTTCTCTCTTTTCTTCTCCTCCAAAAAGTGTGAATCCCTTACCCTCCTTTCACGGTTTAATAGCAGTTCCTCTGTTACTTCAGGGTCCCATCTCCAGCTTCTTGAGTGGCATAATACTCCTGATGATTTGGAAGGCACTGGCTCTCTAGAGTCTTATTGCAGGTATCACCCCTGTGACCCCTGCATGGTACCCTAGTTTCTTTAGACTTTTTACCCTCCCAGTAGAGAGACAGGCCAAGAGACTTCTACCCTTTTCTATACTAAAAGCATAATGTGTCTCTGCTCCTAACAAGGCAGTTCATGTAGCAGTGAATTACTCAAACTGCTTTGGCACCTGCCTAAGAGCTTTCTGGATTCACAAATGAAAGGTACACACACCAGCTAATTTTGATATGCCTTGACTAGCTCAATGGCTGGACACTTCTAAACCTCCCCTCAGCTAGCACATACTTCCCTCCAGTATTCCTGACTTAACACCTTCTAAATCTATATTCTATCTTTTCTACCCTGTTACCTCTGGGTAACCCTCCCTTAGAGCCGTATTCCCTTCCCACTGACATTGTTGGATGCTTTCTTTCCTGCAGCTCTTAAATCTGATCTCTCTCCCTTTAAGTCATGGTGATTCTCCTTTTCTATTCCCTCTACCTCAGCCCCTTGCCCATCCAACCCAAAAGTTCTGCCTTTGTCTCCCAGCCCAACCATTGGCTGTAGAACAATTCTTTATTACCAATCAAAGCCAGCTGGGGACAGGGACCTTCAGGTCTGGAGGCGTGGCTTTGGGAGCCAAATTAAGACAAAGCATTAGAATCAATTCCTAACAAAGTTCAGAGCCTTTTTGGTGAAGGTCTGTGCACTTTTAGCAACAACCATCTTGTTAATGCATTTCATTCAAACAATATTACCCCATAACAGACTCCCAGAGGCAGAGCAGTGGCTGAATCAGTGGTCACCATAGCACACTGGGAAATGGGCAGTCACTACCTTCTAATACATATGGAATTTATTCTCCCTCTACTGTGCGGACGAGGCATCTGAAAGGAAAGTGCATATGGCTTGACAGACTGTAGAGACAATGAAACAGCCCATTGTGCGTACACTATGCAACCTGGTACAGAGCTAATAACACAGGTGCTCACCCTCAAGAGCTGTGATAAGACCTTTCCTTTACCCAATTAGTTGTAGGACTCAGGCTAGGGGTGGCAGCTTCCTAGTTTGCATTTCTAAATCCGCTAAGCCAATTCTCAAAGTACGGTCCCCAGGCATGTAGTATGGGAAACAACCAGGAATTCATTAGAAACACCAACCTGCAGGCCTTTCTTGGATTCACTAAGTGGATCTCTAAGAATAGTGCTCTGCTCCGTGTGCTTTAAGGAGCCTCCAGGTAGCTCTGATGCGTGCCCCAGTTTGAGAATTATTGTTTTTAATCAACTTCCCACCATCTGCCCACCTCCTGAGAGAACAGATGTAAAAATATTTTTTAGGTCATGGATACCTAGCCCTAGATGCTCTTAGGGTATTAAAAATACTGGTGTATGGCGTCCAAGCCAGACCAAGGAGATGAGAACGTTGGTAGAAGGGATGTGTGCTATACTTCTGAAAGCTCCATGGAGGTGCATCTGTTCTATGGTAAAGTATGCAGCTACAAGGTGACAAACCATCCACTGTCATCTGGATGTATTCCTTCATTTTCTTCTTGAAAAATGATTGGAGGAGAAGGGGATAGTCATATTTAAAACTGATGGAGCACTCCGACATTGACCAATAACGCTTCTAAGACATGTTTCTTTATGACACAGTAACAGTGTTGGGGGTGTTTTCTGTATGAAAAGGCCAAGAGGTCTTCAGTCAGCTAAGTCAAGCACATACTTAATGTTCAGTATGCCTGTGATTAATAAATCTATAGGTGTAGTGGTTAGTTTTTGTTAATTCGATACAAGCTGGAGTCATCTGGGAAAAGAGAGCTTCAGTTGAGGAATTGCTGTCATCAGATTTGCCTGTGGACATATGTGTGGGACATTTTCTTGATTGATGTCCAAAATGGAAGGACATAGCCCACCAGGGTGTGGTGCTACCTGGGCAAGTGGTCCAAGGTTGTATAAGAAAATAGCTGAGCAAGGCCAGTAAACAGCATTCCTACATGATGTCTGCTTCAGTTCCTACCTTCGGGTTCCTTATCTTGAGCTCCTGTCCTGGCTGCTCTCTATGATATACTGTCAACTGTGAAACAAACACTTTTCTCTTGGAATTGCTTTTGGTCGTATTTTTTGTCATTACAAAAGAGAAGTAAGCTACAATAGGAGGGAAGTATTCCTAAGGATCATGGAAAGGTCAGCTCCCACTTGCTTTCATCAGATCTACATCAAATATTTCTCAAAATTCAGCTACCATTTGTTTTCTGTCAGCAATAGCAAACTAATATGTGTTATGGTCTGAACATAATATATTCTTCTCAGGCTCATATGTTGAACACTTGGTACTCACTGGTTGTTCTATTCATTTGGAAGGAGGTAGAAACTTTGTGCAGGAGAGCATGCATGGAAGAAGTGGGTCACAGGAAGCTTTGTCTTTGAAGGGCATCTCTGTTCCCTTCTTGTTCCTGCTTCCTGCTTGCCACAAGGCAAAGAAATTTCTCTGCACAGTGCTATGGTCATTATGCTCTGCCAAAGTGTATGGGACCAACCACCCATGGACTGAACCCTTTGAAACTATGACCCAAAGCAAATATTTCCTATTTTAAGCCATTTGCTGTGTGTATTTTGTTATATCAAGGCAAAAATGTAATTAATAGCATAACTCTTTGAGAATCTCAGATTTTCTAGTCTTTTTTTTTTCCTTCTCTTTTCGTCTCTGCCCTTTCTGTCTCGGCAGCTATCTGTGGAACTCAGGCTAGAGATAACATCCGTCTAAGCCCTCATTTCTTCATGTGCTAAATCACGGATCTCCACTGGTCTCCAGACCAGGAACATCAGCATCTCCTGTAAGCATATTAAGACATAGATTGTTGGGTCCTGCCAATTCCGACCCAGAAGTCTGTGGGTACAGCTCGGAAGTCTGTTTTCGTCAATATTCTAGGTGATTCTAATGCATGCTAAATTAAACAGTTAATGCATTTGCTTTGTGCTTCCTCATACAGTAGCTTACCTCATTGGCTGATTGTCTCCCATAAATGTACACAGCCCTCAGACTCTCTGTCCACTTTCCTGAGTCGAGAAACGTTATAAGAGTTCTTACGCTTCCCATTCTCTCTGTCTTTAGTACTTTTTCCGTTGGAGTCTACACAATTATTTCAGTGGCATACAATGGTGTGTCTCAATATTCTTTCACATAGTATTATATTTGCTTTATTATACTCATTATTGTCTATTATATTGAAATACACACACACACACAGAGTCTCTCTCTCTAAACCTCAAAATATTACTTTACAAAGTAGGGACCTTATCTATTCACATGATTTATCCTTAGAACTTAATACTGTGTCAGAATGGCTGGAACACGCCAGTAGAAATTTTTCTGATGATTGAAGTCTTCTGTATTCACTTCATCCAAGATGGCAGCTGCCGGCCATATGTGGTGCCTATTCGAGCAGTTGAAATGAGGCTAGTGTGACTAAGATGCTAAATTTACATTTTTCGGTTTAATTTTAATTCACTTAAATTTAAGTATCTATATGTGGCCACTTCCTACTGTACTGAACATCACAGCTCTAGACACTTGAAACGTGTGTATTGAATGAATGAGTGAATGCCTCATAAACACACAAAGCATAGGATGTTTTAAAGTATTAGTGGTTGACAAATAAAACTTTGAGCCTGACTTATACAACTACCTTGCTTGCTGTGAACCTGACGGGATCTAAAATTACTTAGGTGGCAAGCTTTATGGGCATGCCTATGAGGGAGTTTCTAGGCGGGGTTAATTTGAGGTGGTAAGACCAATACTAATAAGTACAGTACCATTCTATAACCTGGGGTCCTGAACCAAATAAAAGCGATGCATATTAATTAGCCTTGAGGCAACTTTGGTTTGTGGAGAGTTGCAAAGGAATGGCTGAGATCTGCTCCCAATTCAGTGGACTTCCAGAACCCTGGCACGCTTGCTTAGAAGTTCTGGGACTCCTGGGGATTGAGGGGTGATGTCCTTCTCTTTGCTGGAAGAAATGCGGCAAAGTGCATGGGAAGGGTATAGCAAACAACTTAGATTAGAAATTAACTTGGACATTAACTTACATCCTCTACTTCTGCTTCCTAACCTGTCAATAGACATCAGAGTGCCCAGCTGGCATCATGGAATGTGTTAGTTCTTTCCTTGAGAGCAAAAATTTAGCAAGACTAGAGAGAAATTACCTACTTCCAAGTATGCGTTTCTATTTGAAAATATCTTCACCTCTCGGATGAGCCTGTAGTTCTATGGGAAAGTACTTGCCTTATATGTGCAAAGCCCCCGTTTTGAAGGTCCAATGAGATCTCTTAGTGGTTATGAGCATGGTCTGCTCTTCCAGAGAACGGAGGGTCCATCCTCAGTGCACACATGATTACCAAAGACCTTCTATAACTCCAGTTCCAGGGGATTTGACATTCTCTTCTAACCAGTGGAAGCATTGCATACACACGGCACACAGAAATAGGTGCAGGCAAAACACACATGCAGATAAAATAAGTTAGTCTTTTGTTTTTTAAAAAAAGACCCAAGTTTAGTTCTCAGTCCTACAAATTTTTGAAACATCCTACCTCTTTTACTATTAAATATAGGTCAGCTTTCACGCATTTAAACTTATCTTAACCTAATTTGATTGTCATTTTGTCTTCAAGACTTTTAAGTATGTACTTTTACTCCAGAGACAGTGGTCAGCATTATTCAGGTTAGTCCTGGATGGTTTGACCCAGAGTAAACTCTTCTATCAGATGAATTAGAATATAATAAATCCACAGCCCAAACTTCCTTTTCCTTAAAAGATAAGCGAGAATGAGATCTAAGGATCCTTCCAGCTCTAAAATTGCTCTATCCTCTGGCTAAAGAGTCTCTAACAAGGAAAATGTGGCCTAAATGTGTCATCTTCATTATTAGAAATACCATAACTCTAAATTGGGCTCTGATGTCCCAAAATATTCCTGCAGTTTAATAGCACATCACAGTTTCTTACCTTGATTTGATCACCCACTTCCCCTCTCTCTCCCGTTCCCTCTTTCCTTGCATTTTATCTTAGTTTATGTCATCTCCAAAATGGAACCCAAAACAAAGGCTTAAACATCCTAGTTGTGATGTGGAGCTAAAATATACATAAGCAGGGGAGAGAAGATTATCAAGGATCATTCATTATCAGGATGGCCATTGTTAGAGGTGAATGACTTCCAGGGCTTTCTAAGGAGCCTTTTGAGTGGCAAGTGAGAACAGTCTATCTTCAAAGAGAAAGAAGACAAAGCAAGTTAGCCACTATCCCCCTTTTACATTGCTCAAGAGAGTCAGTCACAGCAGCCCACTTGCCCACACACTCAACTGTATATACCTGAGTATTCATCTAGTCTCCGTGTGTGGTGCTGGGATGCTCAATGAGCTGGGAAGGGAGCAGGTCACAGCAAGGAGAAAGATCCTGCCAAACTGTGTCTGTGCAGGGCTGATTGAACTTTGCACAGCTTTGATGGCCACAGCATTGGCATAAACAAAAAGATCTAATCCAGCCTTTGAGTTCTTTTACAACCTTCTTTCAGTTTGGTCTATCTCAGAATCTTCTTCAAGATGGCAGCCAACCATGATCTCCAAACAGAATAATTTCAAGTTCCATTTATTGCTATTGGAACTACCTCAAGACCGTAATAGCATTCTTCCTTTTCTCCTTGACCACCTGTTCAAGAGTTCTCTGTGTCTGACCAGTGTCTGGGTCTGCCTGACTGGTGACCTTGAATATAAGAATCTCACCACTCTCTGTCAAAGAGACCATTCTTAAACACTTTCTCACGAATACTAGCTTTTAAGACTTTACAATGTAGATAATTGGCTGACCCAACATTTTTTATTGGATATTTTTTTATTTACATTTTAAATGTTATCCCCTTTCCTGGTTTCCTGTCCATAAACTCCCATCCCATCTTCCCTCCCCCTGCTTCGATGAGGTTGTTGCCCCACCCACCCATCTACCCACCCCTTCCCGCCTTCCCACCATGACATTCCCCTAGACTGAGGCATCCAGCCTTGGCAGGACCAAGGGATTCTCCTCCCATTGATGCCCAACATGGTCATCCCCTGCTACATATGCAGCTCTAACCCAACATCTTTAAGTTTTCATTTTCTATTTCCAAAGTTTCCAGGAGTCTGAGCATACCAGGAGACTCTTCTTAAATTTCCACATTGTTTGTCTATAGACCAAAGCTTGTTCACAATCAATGCTTTGCCTTCTGCCTGACCTCCATTCCTGTCTAACACAAGTAAGAAACAGCCTTAATAACTGAGACACTGCTGGCTAGTTATACTCACTCCTTCTCTCTCTAACAAGAGACTCATTATTACCACCAACTAATGATCTTGTTTTGAAATTCCAACACTGGTTATCATAACCTTAGTTTCCCTGAGAGCAGAACTGGAGACATAGTCTTACATGCAGGAAACATTGAAATAGGGAAGAAGAGAAAGTCAGCACAAGAATGAATTTTCAGGTTGGCCTTGCCTGAGAGTACGTACTCTGAGGACTTTCACAAATTCCATCTAAGGTAGCCAGATGAGTACCAGATGGTAGGAGTAGTTACCCACCAGCTTCCTTTGCTGCTGGTTAAAGCTGCTAGCTAGATCCCTGCATTGTCAAGGTATACATGAAGTCCCGTGGTGACCTATAGCAGAGCAAACAGGAGAAGCCTGTGTAGACTGGCTCAACATAGCAGTAGTCATGGGAAAGGAGAACTTGGGTGGTACAAGCTGTCAGGGACACCCCCTCCCCTCTCAGGCATTTTTGGGGTACAGTTCTTCCAGGATTCTAATGTTCTGATGGGAGTAATGTGGGTAATGGTGTTCTGGTGTTCCCTTTTGCCTTCAGTTATGTTCTAGTTTACACTGTAAGGATATCGTGACTAGCTCCTCTCTCTGTCTCTCTGTCTCTCTGTCTCTGTCTCTCTCTGTCTCTGTCTCTCTGTCCCTCTGTCTCTGTCTCTCTGTCCCTCTGTCTCTGTCTCTCTGTCCCTCTGTCTCTGTCTCTCTGTCCCTCTGTCTCTGTCTCTCTGTCCCTCTGTCTCTGTCTCTCTGTCCCTCTGTCTCTGTCCCTCTCTCTGTGTCTCTGTCTCTCTCTCTCTCTCTGTGTGTGTGTGTGTGTGTGTGTGTGTGTGTGTGTGTGTGTGTGCTTTAACCTTTTAGCACATTGCTTTTTACTAGGACATAAACAATGCTTATTCCTTACTCCCTAGGTATATTTGGATAAGGCATATGATCTTCGCACTATTAAGACAATCAACATCTCTACAGATGTGAAATAAAGCACTTAGATAGTAAATGATACTGGGTTCCTTTTGTAAGGAGTGAGCTTTGATCATCATTCTTAATCAAAGGGAAAGAATGCACTTATTATATCAGTGGCCCCAGATGAAGTGCCAGAGGCTCTGCTCATCTGACTGGTGATGGTACTGTTTCTAGTCTCAAGGCTGAAATTGGAGTCATCTTTGACTTAAATATGAAGTATCCTACTGTACTCTTCCTGGACTCATTTTCTTTTTGCCATGGACGGGCAGGTGACTTAATTGGGACTGACACGCCTATATACTTTATGTTTTTGGTGATGGCTATAAAGTTCTGTAGTTTTACCCAGGAACTGATCTGGCTTTTGTTCTGTCCTCTTCATGTGGGATGGGAACAGTTTTAAGATATTCCAATTAGGTCTTTCTATTTTAAAAAAGATGACTCTTAATCAGTGGACCAGGAAAGAAAGTGAAGTTTCTCTTAAGCATTAAGAATGTCTACACACAGGCTTGAGAAATAGGTCGGTGGTTAACAGCACTTGTTGCCCTTTAAAAGATGTGAGTTCACACCAACAATAGAACCTACACGGGCTGGACCTAGGCCACCCGTGGACCATGTGCAGCTTGGGCTTTCTGTGGGTCCGGAACACTAGAGTGGAGACTAGCCCAAAAGCTGCTGCCTATATGTGGGATATGTTCTTCTAGCTGGGATGCTTATCTGGTCTCAGTGAGAAAGCATGCACCTAGCATCACAGAGACTTGATGTGCCACAGTGGGGAGATACCCAGGAGGTCAATGTGCTCAAAGGAAAAGGGGGGAGGATGGGGGGGGTGACTGGAGGGGGTCTGTGAGTGGGATGTAAAGTGAATACAACAACAACAATAATAATAATAATAAATAACCAAACCAACCAAACACCCCCCCAAAAAATGGATGTGAATTCAGTTCCCAACATTCATGTCTGCTCACTCACAACATCCTGCATCTCAAACTCCAGTAGACCCCTTTTCTGACTAAGGCATACTTTCACCGCACCCATAGGCACATGAATAAAAATCTTTTAAATGGAGAATGTATATCGGTTACATATTACAAATGCAATTCTGTTTCTCATCTAGTTTCCACAGCCAATCTTCATGTGACAGACAGAAAGAATGTGAGTGTTTTTCACGAAGCACAAACCTAAATCTCCCGGTTTCCCTGGAATCACTTTAGAAAATGGACACATGGACTTCGGGGGCTAAATCTATAGTATATATAGTATACTATATAGTATAGTATATACATAGTATATAGTATAGTATATATTATATCTACAGTATGTTCTCCTTTCCTTTTGTAAGCTGACTTCTTTCCTTTAAACAAACACGTCCCAGGACACTTACTAATGGTATCATTCTATCACCATAGCTCACGAGGGTTACTGTCCCCCCACTATTTCATTTCGCTGGTTATAAAACTCAAATAATGCTTTGTTGGTTCTGCACTGCCTTCTCTCCCTGTTGCACTGGCTCCTGCAGGTCTCTGTTGTTCTAGGCACCACCATGTTTTCCACTCCAAGTCTTACTGAGCACTCTAATTACATCCACCTTGGCTTTGACAACTCAGGGCTGTCATTTGCCATTTTTCAGCTTTCTTTGTTCTGTAGCTCCCAACTCAATGGCAGAGCCTTCAACAGCAGCTTTCAGATGATGGATATGTGAAGCAGTTCAAATATTCAGTAATAGTGCGTTTATCGACACAGTGTACTACTCATAGCCTGGATCATTGGAGTTTGCTCTAGGTCTTCCAGTGAAATCCTCATTGGATAAGTTTGCAGATATCTTGTGATATTTCTAGTCTACCATTCTCACCTCTGAATGTCCCAGTTTCACCCAACACCTCTACCCTATTTACTGTAGGTCACTACTGCCTCCGGTCTTCTAACTGCCACAATAGCAGAACTAGCTCTAGGTACAGAGCCATGCTGAGGGTTGATGAATCATAGAAAAGTAATATGTGAGATTTTCACTCCTGTGTCCTTCTATGTGGAAGCAAGAATGGTGCTAGGACAGGAGGGTCCTAAAAATACAAATATTGAGTCTACAAATTTCAATTCCTAAGGAACTGAAAGTTTTTCCAGCTTCCATCAGAAGGCATAATTGGCATCAAACTAACCCCAACAATAGGTTGGCAGTGGAGAAAATTATTTGTTCCTGCCACAGAGACATATATCAACTGTTCTTAAGACTCCAGGAAGTGTAGGAAAAGCCATTGTTACTACAAAATGATCATCTTGACTATCAACTCCATTTATTTTTATTTTAAATTATTTGATAATTTCAAACATATAAACAATGTGCTTTGCTTACATTAACCCCATCCCTCTCTCTCAGGATCTTTTACCCCAACACTCACTCCCATAGTCATGTCTTTTTTTCCTAGTAACTCACTGAATCCAACTAGTGTTGTCCATAGACCATGGACAGTCAGAGTACACTGTCTCTCTCTCAGAAACCATTAACTTCTGAGCTAGGGGTAGGTACTTGTGAGCTCCTCCCACATTCTGGCATCTCTCCTGAAATATTGGCTGACCAGATCTCTCAGAGTTAGCCTATGACTATATAATATAATGATTCCTGTGATTCATGTAGATAAACTTCTGAGAACATTCAAATACAGTTATTTTCATACTCAATGAACTGAAAGATATTTACTTTGGAAAAAAATCCCTAACAAGTTGCCATTGGTTATTTGCTTATAACCCAACTCAGTGGTTAAAAATCACAGTTCCACATTCCCATGAAATTTAAAGAGTTAAATTTTGATGCTTGCCTGTTGTTGGGGAGCATTTTAATCATAGCATGGTGATGATAATGAAGGTGGTGGTTGTGATGATGTATTTACTATGCACCAATCCCTGTTCCAAGCCCTTTACATATATGAATTCTATAATATTCTCACAACACTGTGCAGTAAGTATACTGTATACTCTCCCATCTTCTTACAGACTTTACTCATTCCCATTCCTCTCTATATCGCTCTTGAAATGATCATTAGTGAAATGAACAAGATTTATGGTGGTGGGTAACTCCAACATCTGAGCCAACCAGAAAACTATTTATGACCCATCTTGAAGCTATGTACTGAGTCTGGTAAGCCATTCAATCAGATATTTATTTTCACTTCTCATTTGTCTTCTCCCTTAGATCTAAGTAGGTAGTAAATATTTATATTGTGTGGATACTTATATGGCCACCTGTATGTGATTGAAGAGTCTTACAAATCCATCCATTCTCTTCCCATTGAGCTTAATGCCCTTCCTTGTGAACCTGGGTAGGCTTTAGTGACTAATAAAGTGAAATAACAGTGTTCGCAGGCACCTGGAGGCTGAGTTCAAAGAAGCCTTGTAGCTTTTACTTGGGTTTCTGGGAAGTCATGAGCCACCCCATAAGAACTGGGATAATAAATCTTTGTGCAGGCAGACTCAGCTGAACTGAGCCTCCTACCTAACCCTGCCAAGTGCCAGATACATGAACTAAGCTTTCTTGGGTGTAACATGAATTTATTTCAGCTGACTACCACAAAGTGACCTTCTATCCACTGCAGGCACATGAAACAGAAAACGTATCACTTTAGTCCTGCCTTGATTCATAACCTCGTAAATCATGAAAAATATTTTGGATGAGTTGACTCACTAGCATTTTTAGTAGTTTTAAATGTACAATTAGAAAACTCTCTGAAAGGGTGGTGGTGGTGGTGGTAGTGGTGGTCTTGGTGGTGGTGATGGTGGTGGTGGTGGTCTTGGTGGTGGTGGTGGTGGCAGTTGTGGTGGTTGGAGTGGAGGAATGGTAGGGTAGCTGGTATGGTGGGACAGACTGGGATTTAGATGGATAAATGAACATGACCTGAGACTTCCTATTTTCTAGGTTTGTTCACCATTGAGCTTCTGTAGAACAAGAGGAGAACATACTGATAGCCTTCAGTTCCAGACTCAGTGCCTATTTGTACTTTCTATCTTGAGACCTGGAAATATTCCTTTCCTGGCTTAGGTAATTTGAAGCACACTTTTGTTTTATGCACCAAATGAGTCTAAATGATGACTCTCTAAGGTCCCTCCTACTTCATGTCCCAAGTCACGCCTTATGGCTCAGAGAGCCATTGCATTGATTTTCTAGGAATGGAAGTCTGTGCCTGAAAGCTGTGAACACACTGTGAACTACAGATGGGGCCAAGAAAAGAATGTTCTTCCGATAAGGTGGTCTTCTAGAAAGAATTACATAAATTATTCTAAGTAAATGCACTTGAAAGCAAAAACATGAGGAGAGTTCCCTGGCATGTCCACATTACCTCTGTAGGAAAGCCAAAAGTCTGGGATAATCACCAACTTTTAGCTCCTTCCGTATACAAAATTCTGATCCTAATTCTCTCCTCATGCAGGTTAATGAGTCTTCCCAACACCCATAGGACTTGGGTGCTGTCATTAAACTCATTCAGGAAAACAAGACTCAAAGAAATACTAGTGAAGGAGATAAAGTTGGTTATCATCACCACCACCACCACCACCACCACCATCACCATCATCATCATCATCATCATCATTATTGTGTTCCATATCAAAGGATAATTGATACGTTATTTGTCTGTAGTGGTGGGCAGGAAGCACGTGGGCTTCTTTCCAGCTAGAGCATTCAGGAGGTTTGAGAATGGAGATGACACATGCTAGAGCATGGTGCTCTTTAAACACCCTGCTTTTATTCCCGTGACAGGGCCCACCACATGCCTCTAGGTGACGAAGGGGAAATGAGAACCCCAGGGTAGGAGCCAGGAGCCTGGGACAAGACGAATCAGCCAAATATCTCTGCACCAATCAGCTCAGTGCTCTGGGCTCCCTGCCCCTTTCTAGGCATTGAGAATACATTAGAGCTGATTCCCTCCTTGGCACGGTGCTTTGGGTCTGCCCATTTCCTACTTCTACTTTTAAAGAAATACTTTCTATTTCTTCCTACTACTGGGTTGCAGCATGCCCTGGTAAATTATCTCAGTGCTCTACTGCAAATCTTTTTTGTTTCTCTCCGTCTTAGCTGTTACCTTCTTTGCTCTGCTCACTGTTGTGTACTGCCGGACTCCTGCTGTTTAGCCTTCTGAAGCTCCAAGGTTCTGGTCCTATACATTGAGTGTGTACATCAGTCTACTTTAAAAAAAGACTGGGGTGGGGGAGATACTGGAAGGGGCAATGACTGGAATGTAAATAAATAAAATAATTTTTAAAGAAAGAAAGGCTTTATACACCAGACTCCTGAATATCCAGTGTAGTCAACACTCAGCTAATAAATAATGACTTTCTATTTGCTTAAAAAAAAAACAGAACAGAACAGAACCAAACAAAACCACCTGGGTCAGAGAAGCTTTTGAAAATCAGTGGGTAGTGTTCAGAGCAGAAACTCATAACTGATCAAAGTGCTGGGTGTTGAGGGCTCATCCCTGAAGGAGACAGCTCTACCGTCTTCTCAAAGGCCAAGGGAACATGGCAGAGAGGGAGTAAGAACAGGATATGGGGAAGAGTGCCACAAAATGCCGTCTTCTTGACATTACATGCCCATAGCAATCTTGAACCTAGAGCAGTTAGAGTGACCTGAATTAGTCCTATGCTATCTTGCCTACAGAGAAATGGTTGGGGAACTAGTTAGTGGTCAGCATGAGTGGAAATGGTAAGAGAGAACAAGAGAGGCAGCGTGAACACAACATATTGTATGCATATGTGAGACTGCCAAGCATAAAATAAGCTCATTACAAAACTAATTTAAGACAACATCCTAAATGAAACACTACCTCCCAACTTAAAATGCTCAGTAGTTTCTTGAAGTTTAGAATGAGCTACAAATCTGCCTGGGATTTTTATCTCCATGTGCCCCTGTCTTTTGTATCGCTTCACACTCCCCTTTCACTTTTTTCCGTTCTCTGGACCCCTTTTCATCAGATGTAGCTTCCTCAGGATGTTCCTTGACACCTTCCAGGGGCTGAGCCATCAGTGTTCAGGTCTCAGTCTAATATGCCTTCTCATCAAAGCTGTCCCTGAGCACGACAGTTGAAATTGGCTGCTCTTCCATTTAAGCTGCATATTTATTTTCTATGTAAGGACTTAATCACCATAGCACCTTTTAAACTTGTTTAATTTTTACTGTTTTCTTCCCCTAGAATACAACCTCTATAAGCACTCATAGACTGACTTGGTTTAAGTGCCACTCTTAAGCTGAATCACCAGTTCAGGAGGCCCACAACAAATAACATCTATTATTTAAATAAATAGAGCTTCAACCTGGAAATAAGTTTTATATCTTTCAGGTCATTAGCATTCTTCCTCTGTGTCACTGGAGATCCAGTCTTAGTGTGTCTAAGGGACACATGAACTCGGTAAAAGTTAGCATTCTAATTTGTGCTTGCATTGACTATTTTAAGAGCCAATATTTGAGACAGCCAGATAACCATTCTCATTCCCTACCTGTCAGCTTGTGATAACTACAACCATACTTTTATGATCCCTTGTAGATAGAGTTACACTGTAGGACCTGGAGGTTATAACAGTTAGTGTAATCCAACTTCAGCTTCTTTAAAAGGCAAACAGAAAGTTGAGCCAAGGATCTTAAGACACCTCACAAAACTGGAACTTAGAAAATACCCAGGCTTCTCGGAGCACTCAGCCATAGATCTAGAAGAGGATGAAGGCCCCACATGTCCACACTGGGTTCTCTCTGTTCGCTGTCTATGCTTTAACTCTACATTTGCAAGCTATCTTTTTAGTGAACCAGCTTTCTTTGAACTCAAGTGGCACAGTGTCAAATTATGGTCAATTTTAGCTCCGAGGTTTACAATGTTTCAGCTCTAGAATCTTAAAATGATAATTTCTGAGTCATTAGCATTCTGATTGGGTCTACTGATCTAGGGCTCATCTCTGGTTGGTTCGTCTGAAGTCATAGGGGTAGGATCATGTTTCATAATCCTCACTTCCATTGGAAATAGGAAGACAAGAGAAGATCCCAGTGGCTTGAAAAGACACAATTCAGTGTATTACACAGCCTTGCACAAATACTCCCATGGCTCAGGTGAGTCACCAGAGGGATGTCAAGAGGTTATGACTTCGGGAACACAGTTACTTCATGCCTTGTCTGTTCCCACATCTTCCCCAGTGCTTATTAAACTTTACAAGGTAGTTTCTTCCTCTGCTCTATACAACCAGCCTATCTATCACCTATCACAGCAGATCCCTGAAGGAGACATCTATATCACCGCTCAAATGCCAAGGGAGCATGGCAGAAGTGGGAGAAGAAAGTAGGAAGTAGGGCACCTATTGGTTATCCTTGCTGGTCATACAGTTGCCCATGATCCTCACTAACCTTCCTTCTCACTGACAGAGTTTCGGCTCTCAATCTTCTGGTGGAATAAATATGACGATTTCTTTCAGGTGAGGACACAGATTCAGAATTGCTAGTTAAAGGGCTTGAGCCCACACAGCGAGGTAGTGTCAAGCCCTGATTTAGAAGTCAGCTACTTGATTATAAACTCAGAACATTTGGCATTGAATTTAAATCTCATTATGTTTGAAATTCTGTGATATTTATACCTTGTAGTTGAGTAGTTCTATAGAGGTGGCACTTCAACCCCCAGGAGCTGTTGGAAGTAAACATGAAAATTCAGGTATCTTCTTGGTTAAGAGAATGGTCTGAGGTCACTCAATGAGAATGCTGGGAAAGTCCCTTTAGTGAAGATAATGGGAAACAAAAATAATGTGCATAATACTTCCATTCCTTTACAAATAAAAAGGAAGGTACAGGCTGAGGGACCAGTAAAGCTGTGGCCTCCACCTATCCACCTCTCTGGAGGAGAGAGCTACAATTTTACACTGCTAAATAATACACCACCACAGAGGCCCCACAGTGCTCTTTCTGTAGTTTAGTGGAGAAATGTTGGTGACCAGCACAAGAATTCAGTTTACAGACCACATTTTCAGAAATCTACTGTGTTGTGGGCAGCTTTCCCACAAATAAAATAGATAAACAAGTCTAATAGCAATAATGAACAAACATAATCAAAATATCTCCAAGATTAAAGGTTCCCTCCCCCATGCTCAAGAACAAAAACAAAACTGAGACCTAACCGCCCCGTACTGCAGTGGAGTTGCAATAGAGGTGATTTAATACAGTGAGGGGAATTGACTTTGTATATTGCATTCTTGTTTATTGCCCAACCTTCATCCCAAATTCATAGACTAATACATTAACTTTACTAGCTTTGATCCATTAAAATCACGTTCTTTCAAAACGTAGCAGTATTGGGCAGACCTAAAATTTATAATCCAGGAAGTAGAGATTTACAGTGTAGAATTTTAACTTAAACAAGACTGTAGGAGTCCAATTTATTTTGTTACAGAGATTATATTATGTGGACATTTTTAGAACTCTGTACCTGTGTTAATGAGGCTGTTTTCACTCTAAATGCCCTATCTGGCAGAGCTGCTAGAGTCTTTCAAAGCCTCAATTGAGACACTTTGCCGGTTGTTAATTTCTGTATTGTACTTGTAAGATGGAAATAACATTAAAGCAAGCCATTAATTTGCTAACTCATTAAGCTGAGTGTGGTCCATCAATAAGAACAAGAGTCATCTGTTAGGATCGGAGCTATCCCAAAGCAACTAATCCTGAAGAGGAACTCCCTCTAAGCTGTCAGAAGGACCATCAAAGTCCTTCAGAGAAAGAGTGGTAAGCATGTGAGCAGGAAAAAGGAAATTCTCCAAGGCCAAGGCTTCTGTGCTGTTCCTGAATCACCTAGAGAGATGGCCAGGGGCCAAGGACACGACCAAGGTTCAGCATTTGAGTCAGAGCTGCGGGGCCGGATGCTTTCAAATCTGAGTTTGGAGCCAGCTCCCAAGGTCTGATTGAAACCTTACCAAGCAGCCTTCTTCCTAATTATAAATTTGGCTTCCTTGAACGGTTTTACCCAATGGGGAGTTACTGTGCTGGCCAGATCATTTTTGGAGTCTTGGCAGATACATTTCTTTTATAAATAATTGGTTTGTAGGCTGCTTCATGCTATGAATAGGTTTTAATTTACACATCTCTGTTGGACCCATCTTCCTTCTCCAGCCCCTGAACATAGATAATTGTCACATAAGCTTTCTCAAAAGACAACTGTCTTGTCACTGATGATGGCCTCATAGCTTCTAGTTAGAATTGGATGGTTCCTTTAACTCACATTTTATATATATACATATATAAATGTGTATATATATACATATATATATGTATATATATAAATGACATATCTCACAATTAACCAGGCTAGCTTGGAATTCATGATACTCATGCTACTACCTCTCAAGTGGTCAGATGATACCTGTGGCACACTATGCCTATTTTACATTGTTCTTTTCATATATATATATATATATATATATATATCTTTTATTGGATTTTTACTGACATTTCAAATGATATTTCCTTTCCAAGTTTCCCATCCATAAGCCCCCTATCCAATTCACCTTTCCTGTTCTTCTATGAGGGTCTTTCAGTACCCCAACCACCTACCCTTCTCGCCCTGACATTCCCCTGCACTAGGGCATTAAGCCTTGGCACATCCAAGGGTTTCTCCTCCCATTGGTACCCAACAAGGTCATCCTCTGCTACATATGCAACTTGCGCCATGGGTCTGTCCATGTTTACTCTTTGGGTGCTGATTTAGTCCCTGGGAGTTCTGGTTGGTTGGTATTGTTGTTCATATGAGGTTGCAAGCCCCTTTAGCTTCTTCAAACCTTTCTCTAACTCCTCCATTGGGGACTGCTTTCTAAGCTCAGTGGTTTGCTGCTAGCATTCACCTCTGAATTTGTCACACTCTGGCTGAGCCTCTCAGTGGACAGCTATACACAGCTCCTATCAGCCTGCACTTCTTGGCTTAATCAATATTGTCTAGGTTTGGTGGCTGTATAGATACATGTATGTATGTATGTATGTATGTATGTATGTATGTATGTATGTATATGTATATATGCTGGAATCCCAGGTGGGACAGGCTCTGAATGGCAATTCCTTCAGTCTCTGCTTCAAACTTTGTCTCCACATCTCCTCCTATGAATATATTTATTGCCCCTTTTAAGAAGGACTAGAGCATCTGCACATTGGTCATCCTTCTTCTTGAGCTTCATATGGTCTGTGGATTGTATCTTGGATAACTCAAGCTTATTTTATTGGGCTAATATCCACTTACCAGTTAGTGCATAACATCTGCGGTTTTTGTGATGGGGTTAATTCATTCAGGATGACATTTTCTAGTTCCACCCATTTGCCTATGAATTTCATGAGGTCATTGTTCTTGACAGCTGAGTAGTACTCCATTGTGTAGATGTACCACATTTTCTGTATCCATACCTCTCTTGAAGGACATCTGGGTTATTTCCACCTTATGGCTATTATAAATAAGGCTGCTATGAACATAGTGGAGCAGGTGTCCTTGTTATATGTTGGAGCATCATTTGGGTTTATACCCAGGAGGTACCTCAGGTAGTAGTATATCCAATTCTCTGAGGAACCTCCACACTGACTTCCAGAGTGGTTGTACCAGCTTGCAATTCCACTAACAATGGAGGAGTGTTCCTCTTTCTCCACATCCTTGCCAGCATCTGGTATCACCTGAGTTTTTGATCTTAGCTATTCTGACTGGTGTGAGGTGGAATCTCAGGGTCGTTTTGATTTGCATTTCCCTAATGACTAAGGATATTGAACATTTCTTTAGGTACTTCTCAGCCATTCAATATTCCTCAGCTGAAAATACTTTATTTAGCTCTGTACCCCATAGGGTTATTTGTCTCTCTGGAGTCTAACTTCTTTTTTTTTAATTGGATATTTCTTTACTTACATTTGAAATGTTATTCCCTTTCCCGGTTTCTGGGTTCATAAATCCCCTATCCCTCCCACTCCTCTTCTTCTATAAGGTTGTTCCACTCCCCATTCATCCCCCCTTAACACCTCCGACAATCCCCTACACTGGGGGTCCAACCTTGGCAGAACCAAAGGCTTCTCCTTCCATTGGTTTCCAGCAAGGCCATCCTCTGTTACATATGCAGTTAGAGCCATGGGTCAGTCCATGTATAGTCTTTGGGTAAAGGTTTAGTCCCTGGAGGCTCTGGTTGGTTGGCATTGTTGTTCATATGGGGTCTCAAGCCCCTTCAGCTCTTTCAATCCTTTCTCTAATTTCCCCCAATGGCATCCTGTTCTCAGTTCAGTAGTTTGCCGCTGGCATTTACCTTTGTATTTGACATGCTCTGGATGTGTCTCTCAAAAGAGATCTATATCTGGTTCCTGTCAGCATGCACTTCTGAACTTCATAAATCTTAACTAGTATTAGTCGTTTTATTTATATATCTCACATGTGGGGCAGGCTCTGAATGGCCATTCCTTCAGTATCTGCTCTAAACTTTGCCTCCTTGTCCCCTCCTATGGATAATTTTGTTCCCCCTTTTAAGAAGGAGTGAAGAATCCACATTTTGGTCATCCTTCTTCTTGAGCTTCATGTGGTCCATGGTTTGCATCTTGTGTAATTTGAGCTTTTGGACTAATATTGACTGATCAGTGAGTGCATACATACCAAGTGTGTTTTTCTGATTGGGACACCTCACTCAGGATATTTTCTAGTTCATTCTACTTGCCTATGAATTTCATGAAGTCATTGTTTTTGATTGCTGAGTAGTACTCCATTGTATAGATGTAAAACATTTTCTATATCCATTCCTCTGTTGAAGGGCATCTGGGATCTTTCCAGCTTCTGGCTATTATAAATAAGGCTGCTATGAACACAGTGGAGCATGTGTCTTTGTTGTATGTTGAAGCATCTTTTCAGTATACACCCAGGAGAGGTATAGCTGGGTCCTCAGGTAGTGCAATGTCCAATTTTCTGAGGAACCTCCAGACTGATTTCCAGAGGGGTTGTACCAGTTTGCAATCCCACCAACAATGGAGGAGTGTTCCTTTTTCTCCACATCCTCACCAGTATCTACTGTGGCCTGAGTTTTTGATCTTAGCCATTCTGACTGGTATGAGTTGGTATCTCAGGGTTGTTTTGATTTGCACTTCCCTGATGACTAAGGATGTTGAACATTTTTAGGTGCTTCTCAGCCATTCAATATCCCTCAGCTGAGAATTCTTTATCTCTGTACCCCATTTTTAATAGGGTTTTTTGGCTCTCTGAAGTCTTGAGTTCTTTGTAGATTTTGGATACTAGCCCTCTCTCGGATGTAGGATTGGTAACAATATTTTACCAATCTGTTGGTTGCATTTTGTCCTAATAGCAGTGTCTTTTGCCTTACAGAAGCTTTGCAGTTTTATGAGGTCCCATTTGTCAATTCTTGATCTTAGAGCATAAGCCCATGGTGTTTTGTTCAGGAAATTTTTCCCATTGTCAATGTGTTTGAGACTCTTCCCCCACTTTTTTCTTCTATTAGTTTGAGTGTATCTTGTTTGATGTGGAGGTCCCTGCTCCATATGGTCTTAAGCTTTGTACGGAGTGATAAGAATGGATCGATTTGCATTCTCCTACATGCTGACCTCCAGTTGAACCAGCACAATTTGTTGAAAATGCTATGCTTTTTCCACTGCATGGTTTTAGCTTCTTTGTCAAAAGATCAAGTGCCCATACATGAGTGGGATTATTTCTGGGTCTTCAATTCTATTCCATTGATCATCTGCCTGTCTCTGTACCAATACTATACAGTTTTTATCACTATTGCTCTGTAATACTGCTTGAGGTCAAAGATGATGATTCCCCCAGAAGTTCTTTTACTGTTGAGTATAGTTTTCACTATCCTGGGTCGTGTGTTATTCCAAATGATTGCAAATAGCTCGTTGTATCTCTGTGAAGAATTCAGTTGGAATTTTCATGGGGATTGCATTGCATCAGTAGATTGCTTTTGGTAAAATGTGGCCATTTTTACTATATTAATCCTGTCAATGCATGAGCATGGGAGATCTTTCATCTTCTGAGATCTTCTTCAATTTCTTCCTTCAGAGACTTGAAATTCTTGTCATACAGACCTTTAACTTGCTTGGTTAAAGTCACAATGAGGTACATTATGCTATTTGTGACTATTGTGAAAGGTGTCATTTCTCTAATCTCTTTCTTGACTTGTTTATCATTTGAGTAGAGGAAGGCCACTGATTTGTTTGAGTTAATTTTATACACGGCCACTTTACTGAAGTTGTTTATCAGCTTTAGTAGTTCTCTGGTGGAACTTTTGGGGCCACTTAAGTATACTATCCTATCATCCACAAATAGTGATATTTTGACTTCTTCCTTTCCAATTTGTATCCCTTTGACCTCCTTTTCTTGTCTGAATGCTCTGGCTAGAACTTCAAGAACTATATTGAATAAGTAGGGAGAAAGGAGTGGGCAGCCTTGTCTAGTCTCTGATTTTAGTGGGACTACTTCAAGTTTCTCTCCATTTAGTTTGATGTTGTCTACTGGTTTGCTGTACATTGCTTTTAGTACATTCAGGTATGGGCCTTGAATTCCTGATCTTTCTAGGACTTTTATCATGAAGGGGTGTTTAATTTTGTCAAATGCTTTCTCAGCATCTAATGAAATGATCATGTGGTTTTTATCTTTGAGTTTGTTTATATAGTGGATTGCATTGATGGATTTTTGTGTATTAAACCATCCCTGCATCCCTGGGATAAAGCCTACTTGATTATGTTGGATGATCATTTTGATGTGTTCTTGGATCGATTGCAAGAATTTTATTGAGTATTTTTGCATCAATCTTCATAAGGGAAATTGGTCTGAAGTTTTCTTTCTTTGTTGGGCCTTTGTGTGGTTTAGGTATGAGCATAATGCAGTTTCGTAGAAGGAATTTGGTACTGCTCTGTCTGTTTCTATTTTGTGGAATAGTTTGGACAGTAATTGTATGAGATCTTCTAGGAAGGTCTGACAGAATTCTGCACTAAACCCATCTGATTCTGGGCTCTTTTTGGTTGGGAGACTTTTAATAACTGCTTCTATTTCTTTAGGAGTTATGGGGTTGTTTAGATGGTTTACCTGTTCCTAATTTAACTTTGGTACCTGATATTTGTCTAGAAAACTATCCATTTCCTCCAGATTTTAAGTTTGGTTGAATATAGGATTTTGTAGTAGGATCTGATGATTTTTTTGAACTTCCTCAGATTCTCTTGTTATGTTTCCCTTTTCATTTCTGATTTTGTTAATGTGGACATACTCACTGTGCCCTCTGGTTAGTCTGGCTAAGGGTTTATCTATATTGTTGATTTTTTCACAGAACCAGCTCCTGGTTTTGTTGATTCTTTGTATAGTCCTTTTTGTTTCTACTTGGTTAATTTCAGTTCAGTGTTTGATTATTTCCTGACTTCTACTCCTCTTGGTTGTATTTGCTTCTTTTTGTTCTAGAGCTTTTAGCTATGCTGTCAAGCTGCTGATGTATGCTCTCTCCTGTTTCTTTATGCAGGTACTCAGAGCTTTGAGTTTTCCTCTTAGCACAGCACTCATTGTGTCCCATAAATTTGTGTATGTTTTTCCTTCATTTTCATGAAATGCTAAGAAGTCTTTAATTTCTTTCTTTATTTCTTCCTTGACCAAGTTATCATTGAGAAGAGCATTGTTCAACTTCCATGTATATGTGGGCTTTCTGTCATTGTTGTTATTTAAGACCAGCCTTTGTCCATGGTGATCTGATAGGATGCATGGGATTATTTCTGTCTCACTGTATCTGTTGAAGCCTGTTTTGTGACTGATTATATGGTTAGTTTTGGAGAAGGTACCATGAGGTGCCGGGAAGAAGGTATATCCTTTTGTTTTAGGATGGAATGTTCTATAAATGTCTGTTAAATCCATTTGGTTCATACTCCTGTTAGTTTCTCTATGTCTCTTGGTGAGAGCAGGGTGTTGAAATCTCCTACTATTATTGTGTGAGATGCACTGTGTGATTTGAGCTTTAGTAAGGTTTCTTTATGAATGTAGGTTCCCTCACATTGGAACATAGATATTTAGGATTGAGAGTTCATCTTGGTGAATTTTTCCTTTGATGAGTATAAAGTGTCCTTCCTTATCTTTTTTGATAATTTTTGGTTGAATGTTGACTTTATTCAATATTAGAATGGCTACTCCAGCTTGTTTCTTCAGACCATTTGCTTGGAAAGTTGTTTTCCAGCCTTTTATTCTGAGGTTGTGTCTGTCTTTGTCACTGAGGTGTGTTTCCTCCATGCAGCAAAATGCTGGGTCCTCTTTATGTAACCAGTCTGTTAGTCTATGTCTTTTATTGAGGAATTGAGTCCATTGATGTTTAGAGATATTAAGGAATAGTGATTTTGCTTCCTGTTATTTTCATATTTGGAGGTGGAATTATGTTTGTGTGTCTCTCCTCTTTTGGTTTTGTTGCAATGAGATTACTTTCTTGCTTTTTCTTGGTGTAGATTTCCTCCTTGTGTTGGGCTTTTCAATCCATTATCCTTTGTAGGGCTGGATTTGTAGAAAGATATTTTATGCTTTTGTCATGGAATATCTTGGTTTCTCCATCTATGTTAATTGAGGGTTTTGCTGCATATAGTAGCTTGGCCTGTCATTTGTGTTTTCTTAGGGTCTGTATGACATCTGCCCAGGATCTTCTGGCTTTCATAGTCTCTGGTCAGAAGTCTGTTGTAATTTTGATAGGTCTGCCTTTATATGTTACTTGATCTTTTTCCCTTACTGCTTTTAATATTCTTTCTGTGTTTTGTGCATTTGGTGTTTTGACTATTATGTGATGGGAGGAACTTCTTTTCTGGTCTGGTCTATTTGGAGTTCTGTAGGCTTCTTGTATGTTTATGGGAATGTCTTTCTTTAGGTTAGGGAAGTTTTCTTCTATAATTTTGTCGAAGATATTTATTGGCCCTTAAATTTGGGAGTCTTCCTTCTCTTCCATACCTCTTATCCTTAGGTTTGACCTTCTCATTTTGTTGTGGGTTTCCTACATGTTTTACATTAGGAGCTTTTTGCATTTTACATTTTCTTTGATGATTGTGTCAGTGTTTTCTATGGTATCTTCTGCCCCTGAGATTCTTTCTTCTATCTCTTGTATTCTGTTGGTGATGCTGTATCTATGACTCCTGATCTCTTTCATAGGTTTTCTTTCTCCAGGGTTGTCTCCCTTTGTGCTTTCTTTATTGTTTCTATTTCCATTTTTAAGTCCTGGATGGTTTTGTTCAATTCCTTCACCTGTTTTGTTGTGTCTTCCTATAATTCTTTAAGGGATTTTTATGTTTCTTCTTTAAGGGCTTCTACTTGTTTACCTGTGTTGTCCTGTATTTCTTTAAGGGAGTTATTTATGTCCTTCTTAAAGTCCTCTACCATCATCATGTGATTTGATTTTAAATCCAAACCTTGCTTTACCAGTGTGCTTGGATCTCCAATATTTGCTTTAGTGGGACAACTTGGCTCTGATTATTCCAGATAGTCTTGATTTCTGTTTCTTCTGTTTCTGGACTTGCCTCTCACCATAAGATTATCTCTGGTGCTACCATGTCTTGCTGTCTCTGACAGTGGCTTGACCCTCCTGTAAGCCTGTGTGTCAGTACTCCTGTAGACCTGTTTTCTTACAGCAGGATCTGGGTGCAGAGAGCTGTGGGACCAGTTCAGCTCCAGGCACAAGTAGAAAGCAGAAGGGTCCTGTCCCAGACTGCTCCTTTGTTTTTGTGTCCTAAAGCCTCCAGGCAGGTCGCTCAGAGCAGAAGACTTGGTCTGCTCTCAGGTTGTGTCAGAGTTCTTAACAGTGACTTTTAGGGTCCATTTTTACAACAGGGAAGCTGTTGTTACTAGCCCTTACAGGTGGGACAGAGTGCCTTACTTAGGCCAAAGGCTGAAGATCTCTGGCCTTTAACTCTCTCTTACTGTTCTGGGGATCAGAAGCTGGTGGATGGCTTCTAGCAATTTAATTGTTCCTGTTCTGGGGTCAAAAGTTAATGGCTACTGGCAATTTAACTCTCTTGCTATTCTAAGCCCAAAAGCACTTTTGGAAATTTCACAGAGAAAGGAAATGAAAACAAAAGAAAAGAGAAAGGAAAAGAAAGAAAGTCAGGCATACACAGACAGACACATACACACAAATACATAATGCTCTAGTTGGACATGACCACCTGTTTTATCAGTTTCACAAGAGTACATCCATATTTGTATACATATACATATACCTACATATGTATGCATATATCCACATATATGGATGAAGTAGAGGCCCAACAGCCATACTTTGTTTTGTCTCTCAGCCTGTTTAAACCTTATTAAACAAATATTCTTTATAAAATTACCTTACAGAAAAATATTATACAAGTGGAATGTTGATAGTAAGTTCAAAGCAATCTTTTATTCTATAAGCTCATTATAAGTTCAAAAGAACAGTTTCACATTGCCTTGCTTTATCATAGTGCTCACCTGTGGCCTCACCTAGAATGAATGTTTTTCCTTGATCATTATTTTGTTCCAAACCCATTTTTCTTCTTAGTGCAATTTATGAAAGCTCATTGTACTCTTTATTAAGCAGCCTTTACTTACTATTCTATGAGAAGTGAGCACATTATTCTTGATTCTAACTTCATTAAATCTGTCTGGGAAAACAACTAAAACCATCTCCTTAAATTGCTTCCTCAAATTGTTTGAATCAGATCAGGAACTCTATAAAGTCATTACTTTATCTAAACAGCATTAAATCATAAAAGGTCATCTTCATGTTGATTTGCAGGAAATTTGTCCAATCATGTGGGCTATCACCCAGGAAGTAATCACACCAGGCTAGAAACAGTGAGAGTCTCCTGGTGTCCACTCACACCAAGCCAAGTAAATGAGGATTATGGCAATAATATACATGAGAAAGCACATCAGTAGCAATCCTGGGACAAAGTCTCCGGGCCATGCCTCACCACACTGTATCCACTGCAGCTGAGCAAGATGGAGGGCTGCCCCAAAGAGCTCATTTGCCCACTGCAACCCTTCTTACATGGCTTCCACCAGGAAGCACATATTGTGTTTCAACTTCATTTACTCTTCATCATTTTGTAGGGAGCAATTTTGGGAAATGAAAATTCTCCAAAGTCATTTATTTAAACGCTATGCTCACTCATAACCTCTTGTAGTCAGGTACTAGATAGCCAATTTATATTTATTTCCTCAAATTCTCAAGCTGCTTAAACAAATTCTTATTTTTGGTATCACAGTCCTGGCAAAGGCAAATACCTCAGAGTGTCAGCCATGGTAATGTTCAGAGCCAGATAACAGTGGCTTCTTCATAATTTTGCTCATTTGAAGCTTAATTTTTTAAAAGATAGGCAGTTATCTTTTTATGTAACCCAGGCTATCCTCTTGCTTCAACTTCCTGAATGCTGTGATTACAAGCTTGCACCATTATGTTTGATAATATTGTTTTGTTTGTTTTTCCAAAGATTTGATTTTTTCATATAGTTTTGGCACCATTTACACTCCATATATATATATACATATATATATATACATATATATACATATATATACATATATATATACATATATATACATATATATATATATTAGTTCCATACTGGAATCAGTTTAAATTCTGCTGAAAAAACAAGCTTAGTATTTCTGATCAAGAACAATGAACACATATTTAGGCTGTCCTTTGCAATTTAAACAAAGGAATAGCTAAAACGAAGGAAGAGACTACTATAGCAGTATTTATACTATTAAAAACAAATCTTTTACACCACTGATAGCTCTCAAAACACAGCTAACTGAGTCTTGGCATTTTTCCTAGGCTATTATACAGCTATAAATTAATTATGAAAGTTATATAGTAACATAGAAATATGAAAGAATATTTACTAAATATTCTTTTTAAAGTAGAAAATAGAAAAATTTTGTATGATTGTTATCACAACTTGTGGGAAATCAACTTATAACCTTGAAGACATATTAACTATTCAGAATTGTGCAGAAACACTGTACTGGGGATGCTTGTGTGCCTCAGTAGCTTATTTTTGCAAGTATGTGTTAATGGTGCACAAAGGCCAGTTTCATTTTGCAATTTCTACCCAGGCATAAAGGAAATGTGTCTGTGTCTCTCCACCCTAGTCCATACCATACTTGCCCTCTCCTCTCCCACTAGTCATTTTCTTTTGTAGTAGTGCCCCCATTATGTTCAGGTCTTTTTTAAAAAAATAGGTATCTTTTTGGTGAACATTTGGCTTATATCAGTTAACATAATGACCTCTTGTTCATGTTATGATATATAATTATTGTGCTTTGCAATAAAAGCTTTCAAGTAAAAATTATAAGACAGTAAGAACACCACATTTTTCAGGTTAATTTTTTTTTACATTATTTGGCTGTGACTATATTCTAAGACAAGTACCCAGTTCCTACTGCCTTCAAAATCATGACCACAGTATTCTACATATTAAGATTTGGTAAATTTGTGGTAAATCCATTCTTAATGCCTTCTTTTGGCTAAAGCATAGCACTGATTGTTGTGTCAGGTGTAGGAGATTGAAGCCAGGATTCTAGCATCTCACCATCATCTGCACTGACCAGGAGTTACAAAAAGACCATTAACTTCTGTGAGTATCCTTGAGTGTCATGTGACCTCCTCAGACTAAGATATCTTAAAAACCTCTTTAACACTATATTAACATAGTGTATTATTAACACTGTATTAATATTTGAACATAATTTTTAAATTTAGATTTATTTTCTAAATTCTACACATTATCTGAGAACATATTGGAAATATGAAATTAATCTTGATTTTTCTAATTATGGGAAGATTTTTTCCAAATGCCAGGTTAAGGTCTATTTTTGACAATTTTGTCTTATACTTGGTGCTGTGAAGGGATTTCTTTCTTTTTTTTTTTTTTTGCATTCTACCATGGAATTTCTCACATTTAAACAGTTGCAGTTGCACTGTAGATCTAATCTCATGACTGTCAATATAGAGGGTACACCAAAATCTCCTTGAGGGCTTGCAGGGAAACAAGATGGCAGGCCCCTCCCAGAGATTCTCACTCTAGAAGTCAAGGATTGGGCCTGACATTCTGTACTCTAATCAGTTTCTGTTCATGGCCGTTGCCTCTTGGCTAGGGAATGCACTTTGAGAGTCACTGCTCCAGAGAAATGTGGATCGCAATGTAATAAGGGATATAAAAGAATGGAGGTGTGCTATATTTGCAACAGTACTAGAATTGTGAAGTGTTAGAAACCATTAGAATGACCCTGAAGAGAATGGCCAATGTGGCAGGACTCAGCCCAGAGAAAATTACAGAGCAGACAAGAAGAAAATCTGTAGAGCCTCGCTGTGCAGTGGACAAGGGTGGTCTCTCTTGAGCCATAAAATCTGCATGTGAAAACAGCTCTGAAACTTAGAGGAAATGAGAAAGCCACAATTATGACTTAAATTGAATATATTAGACAAATTTATTTTACTTACTAAGTAAGTTTTGAAAGAGAAGAATGCCCTTCAGCTATGATCCTTAAGTGGCCCTGCACTTGTTGAGTTAATTGGAGCAAGACAGTGAAGGCAGACTCCGTTAAGAATCTTCCTGAGGTCAGGAAAGATGGTGTCCCCAATGAATTTCTGACAAACATTCATTTTTTTCCCCAACAAGAAATCATGATCTCAAGGTTATAAGTCAAAATCCTTGTCTGCATAAACCTCTTGGCCTTTCATAAAGAGCAAGAATTTAAAATTTCATGCCATCAAGATGCAAAAACAATTATAGATTTATGTGACCTTTGTGATAACTAGAATTTAAATATTTACTGAGCTTCTCTTTTACCTATCAAAACAAAGACTAATTGTGAATGCATTGTGTTGCCTTTGAAAACCTCAAATGTCTTCCAAAGACTCCTATTATTAAAGTTGATAGCTCCCTGACTTAATCAAATAAGAAGCAACTTAAATTAATTATTTGGGGCTTATAATATTTAACTCTATATTGACTACAGGTGACTGACTGTGGGCCTATCTTCATTTCTCCTCTCTCTTTTATCCCCTTACTAGCTTTCTCATCCCTTCTGTCTGCCTCTTTTGTGTTGGAAATTGAACCCACAACCATATACATGCTAAGGAAGCCCTCTGTTACTGGGCCCCATCTTTAGCCTGGAAACGTGTTTCCTTACTTCTCCCAATACTTCAGATCTCTCTGGGAGATGATCATGATAGCATGCTCTTAAGGGATTGTTATGGGGATCACCTTAGAGCATACACAGAATGGCAGAACCACATTGGACAGATGGCTATCACCACCACACCCAGAAGGATTTTATGGTTGGAGTGAGAGAAAATACAAATTATAAAGATAAAAATACTCAAAACTATTCTGAATATGTTTTGTGGCATATTAACTTTTCCAGAAGAGACCTGAGAACAAGTCCCTTCAGCATAGACAGGGCACCAGCCACAGACCTGAGCAGTGATTCTGTCTAAGTCTAGTTTTGTGAGCCAGTAGCCTTATCAGGGTTGCTTCTAGAATGTAGTCAAACGATTACTTAACAAGAGCTTATTTAACCCCAACTATCTGTATCCTCCAAAACCCCTACTACAGCATGGATGGCAACCACAACACTGCATAGTCAGAGTTCCTGCGTCAGTAAAGTTTTTGTCCTCTATGTCTTCTAGGCCCTGGCGAGACCATGGACAGCCATGGTAGTATATGGCTGGGGTGCAAAGTAAGTGGCTGGACTCTTCAGGGAAGGTGTTATTGCCTTCCCTCCCATCCTTTTGTCAGCAATATGAATAGTCCTAAGCTTGCCGAGTCTTCTTGTGGGTAACTACAGTGGATCTGATTGAGACAGAAACTGTATTATGCTTAGAGGACAGTGTTTCACCATACATGGTACTGTTAACCTATAACGGGACCAGGAAGAACATCCTGGTGTTAGTTCTTTCCCTGGAAAAGGAAGGGCTTAGGTAATTGGCCAAGCTTGGCTAATTGGACATGCTCAGTGGGGACTTTCCTCTGAATAGCACTATCATGTCTACTTTTACACAATTCAGTGCTACTTATGTGATTAATAGTTATGAGGACAACACATTTTGCTTTCCATGGAAGAGATCACCTAGTGAATTATATTTTTTAAAAATAACAAAATAAGTAAATATTAAAATGAAAAATAAAAAAGATAAAAAATTGTCATATGTGAAAATATTCTTATTTTAAAACTGAAATTTGTTCATTATTATTTTGGACAAGAATTTAAATTCCTATTAATATCTAATTATTGGTTTTAATTACCAACAGCAAACACTAATCTGACTTTAGCTTTATTCTAAGACCTTCACCTGCTGTTCTTTTTTATAAAATGATTTTAAATTCTTGAGGGTTTTAATTTTGAGAAATACATGCTCCATTCCTTGGGCAAATTATCTATAATGACCAGTTTGGTAGAAGTTACATATCATTGTTGTACTATATTTATTCACAGAATTAAGTCACAAAAACTCACAGTTATTTCATAATTAAAAGCCACTTATATATGTGGCACTTTGTTAAATTATGAAAAGTTCTTTTGACATGGAGCTTGAAGTTGGATGGGTATGGAGGATGACACTTTTAGAAGTTAAAATACTCAAGGGTAGATTCTTACCTTCAGAGGAGAACGTAGGAATTATAATCCATCAGGATCCTTATCTAACCTTCTTTTCTAGTGGAAAAGTGTGCAAGAACAAACCTGCATTGCTTTAAGCCACAGGCCTCTGGTGACTTGTTACAGCAGTTACAGGAACCAGTTCTCTGAGGTGAAGCTTTGTGGAGTTATAAGAGGTGATCTAAAACAGTAGCTTTTTTTTCTCAATAGGAATAAAAGTCCTTCTGGAAGACAAGCTTGGGAGACACCCAGAGGTCCAAGGAACCCTAGCAATGTCCCTCAAATTCCATTGTCTATGCTAAGAATGTCTGTATAAAGATGTTTCCCAGGGTCCATAACTCCCCCCTTGTACATTATCTTCCATCCCCAGATCCCCTGCTGGATCCTCACCACATCCCAACAGTCACTTTTCTGTTTGACTATGGTTCTCAGTCCCTTCTGCCTTACCCATGGCAGAAGCTCTCATTGCAGTGTTTCTGCAGTGGCATGACATTCAAAGTTCTGTGTCATTCCTTCCACCCAGAAAAATCATAGGTTAAGTCCCCTGTTCTCCCCCTCCCCATCTCCATCAGGAATAAACAGAGTGGTATCTGAAAACCTCCATTTTACCTTTCTTGATTCCCAGGATAACTTTCTAGGTTCGGAGTTTGTTTAGGTTACTTAGAAAAGTAGGTTTTACATTTTTAGGCCTTGGGACGTTTTTACAGATTGTGAAGTATTATTTCTAGATTTCATTTCAAGAGATTTTATCTCAAGTCCAGCCCCTTTCTTCCTGGAGGCAGGCTCAAGCTACAGTAGCACTTCATCCTTGGCCTCCCTCTACTCTGTACCTCTTGTGCCTTCACAGGGGAACTGGATGCTGGTGGGTGTGTGGGAGGCTGCTGGTTTGCTGTTATAAGTGGCTGATCTTGCCTGTGAACGTTTGCTTCCCAGTTGACCTCTTTCACGCCCATGGTGTCTTCTCCTGAGAAGGGACCCCTGTTGAAGTAGGACACCTGCTTACCAAACGGGTGACTTCGTTTTATGTGATGAACACGGTATCTCCCCTAAGTTATACTGAGATGCACTTGCTCTGGGAAGCGTATCTATGTACTAAGGAGTTGGGACTGAAATTCCTGGACCTGGGAAAGTGGGCATGAAGGCCACCATCCTTGGCACCTAGGCAGTTCTACATTAGTCCTTTGTGAACACTGAAGACTGACAGAAGCACACACGGGCAAGGTCAGATAGCCCATGTCCATGGGATGACACCAGGTTTTCTTTTGCCTTCTAGGAAGCTCTACCCTGCAACCTGCTACAGCACATGTAGTACTTTTTCTCCAATGAGTCTCCAGCTGTATGCCCTGCTGTGAAAAAAACGGTGTTGCTGGGCTGACGATAGGCCGGAAGAGCTTTGAAGGACAGTTGAAGCCCCCCTCCATGTCCCACCTCTCCTCCCCAGGGCAATCAGAGGGAGAACCCATAAGCCATGTCAGTAGAGTGAAAGAATCAGGATCGCCAGAGGAGCTGAAAGAATGAATGCAACTTCAGCAAACATGATGGGGGGTTCAGGCTTGTTGCTCACCTGGGAAGAGGTCAGAACTTGTTCAGAGGACTCATCAAAAATGACGTAAAGGGAGGGGAAGGCTTAGAGTGAGTTCCTGTCTGTTTTGATATTGCTGTCTCTTTGGTTACCTTGGCCACTGTCATTCCCAGCAGCCTGGACAATGCTCTCTGTTCCTACTTTTACTTATCCAACAGGGAAGAGGCTTCTGTTCTGTCTGTCTGTCTGTCCTTTCGACTTCCAGCATCCAGCCTATTGCAGATCTGATGCCCATTAAATATTTAGGGAGCAGGAGGATGAATGAGGCTTGGAACTGTTCACTACCAGAAGTCTCAGCTGCAGAGAGGGAGGGCAGGGCAGAATAAGGTACAGAGAAAAGGGAGGAGCTTACAGTATTTCTCCTGGGAGACATCCCAGCCTGGAAGTTTCCTTTGCACAAAGAACATGTAGGCAATTGCCAAGGTTCCTTATTGCTGTAATCAGTAACTTATGTAACAGGCCTCTCGCCCATCTGGGCTGATTTTTGCAGTTGTACACATTGAGGGTTATGCATAGGTCCAGGGAGTGTCTTCTACAGATCACAGGATAGAAGGTATCATGGAGGGGGTTAAAAGATCTAAGGAAAACGTGTTCTATTTCTTTCTTAATTTAGGCTGCATTTTCTTTCTTAGAGACCAACTTTAGCTTAGATCCCTCCCTCAGGATCAGCCAGAAAGGATTAAACTATAGACTTTTGTGGTGATGTTGTCCATTTGATTCTATCTGTATCCTGCCTTTCAACAAGTCACTAAAATTGCTACCTTCTACTAGTCCTAGCTTTGAGTCCATTCAATGTTTTCTCCTCACCACACAGAGATAGTTTGTCTTCTTTTTGGAGAATCTTGAAATGCAAGGATATAAATTTTTTTAAAAAAGTCAATGAAGTTTTAAAATTTCAGGTTAAAATATAGTTATGTGGAGTTCAGACATTGGCTTAAAGAGTGCAGAGTTGGAATTCCAGGTGTACAAACCTAAGCAAGTGGATCAAAACACCGAGTCCTTTATCTGGTTAGTCCATCAAAAAGATTCGTAAGCCACCTTTCCTCTTCTGGGAATTGGGTAGTTCAGGCCTCCACTTTCAAAGAACTTACAACTGAACAGAAACTCAAGCTGGTCAGTGAGTGGCCGAGAGTTAGAACACCATGAAGGACATCTACATGGACAATGGGAACAGATGCCCTTCTATGGCAAGGAAGGGATGAGGCTTGAAGAAGGAAAAGGATGGAAATAGTCAAGAGAAGAGGTGGAGACATTCAAGATGGAGTGAGGAATATGTGTCCTGGTCCTGGAGTGGGGGGCATTAAGACTGACTGAACACAAAGACCGACAGAGCAGGTTGGACATGGGCCACGATGGTAGGGAGCTGATAATGCTGAGAACTAAGAGTATAACAGCAATCTACACACTCACGTCAAAGCACTGAAAGGTTTTAAGAAGTTCATATCAAATCAAGTCAAAGCAGTTTTCTTGTTTTCGAGTGATGAGAAGGGCTGCTATAAAGAAGCTATACTAGACTGGAGAAATGCATGGATAAGAAAAGGCTCAAGTCCTGTGACTTTCCCTTTGTCTCAAAGAGCATACAGGTCATCTCTCTTCATGACTTGTTTACTCCCTGCCTCTGCTCTGTTCCCAGCCCCACAGAGTTTGCCTGCCAGAGTTTTCTCTCTCCTCCTCCGGATGTCCTCAGTGCTCTGCTGGGACTTGTATCTCCTGGCAAGCCCATGAATTATTAAAGATAATTTGTTTTCCAAGAGATCGTTTTTCATCTCTACAGACTGTTGTAGGGTACAAGAAACCAGACTGGTGCCCATAGCTTACTAAGTCCCTGGGTCTACATCAAACAGCCTAAAACTTATCTCTCTCTCTCTCTCTCTGCCTTTGAGAGAGCAGACTAGGTTGAAGCTTGACTACCTGGCTAGAGACTCAGGAGCCAAAGCCTGCACTTGGGACTGGTGGTCAGCAGTCACTTTGACTCCTCTGGCAGTTACTATGAAAACTTTACACTGTACCCTTGTCCCAGTGGGCAGATGTGTCATTCCCAAGGATCTTGGTTATCTATGTATGCACTCAAGGTAGAACCACTGCAAGTGCTGAGAGAGACTGAGTTTTTACTGTTAGGTGCAAGGGGACCTGGACCATTGCCTTAATAATCAGCCTTATTTCTCCCACAAATATCTGCATCCATTCTTCTTGCTGTGAGTTTTCTGCCTACTGATGGGGAGAACAGATCAAATAATAAGGAAGAGACTAGGTCTTCAAGTACCTGTAGAGACCAGCACAATCCTGAAGAGTTGCTTTGTCTGTTGGTCTTGGATACTTGACTACTTTCTAAGTGGGATGTTGGCAGGACAATCAAAGAACTATTGATTCTGCTGGGTTCATTATTCCTCCTAATTGAGCATCTTAAATTAAAATATAATTACATCATTTTCTCCTATTCCATTTCTCTACTCCAACTTCTCCATGGTCCTCCATTAACTTCTTGGCCTCCTCTTAATTAATTGTTATTATATATATATATATATATATATATATGCATACACACACACACATTTATAAATATTCAACTTGCTGAATCTGTTCAGTATTTTTACGTGTACATGACTTTGGTATTAAATTGCCAATTAGGGAACTCCTTCCTGGGGAAAGACTACTTTTCTTCCCTTCCATGTTACCATATCTATTAATATTACCAGTGTTCAGGTCTCTTTAGGCAGTCATGATGCTGGAGGAAGTTTCCCTGTAATGTCTAAGGATACAATCTCAGGGAAGATTTTCCCCTTCTTCTGTGATGTTCTCTGAGCCTTCACTGCAGAAGTTGGGTTGTAGATGTATCCACTCGGGCTGGAAACCCCAGGACCAGTTTTTCCTCTAATTTTGACTAGTTGTGGTTTTCTATAATGGTCTCTTGTGAGAAATTTCTTTGCTGAATGTTGGGAGTTATCCTTAGCTGGGGGTATAAAGTTAACTATTTATAATGCAGGTAGGAATTCTTCTGGTTTATTAACATGCCAGTAGCAGAATCTTTGCTAAGATATGTGACTTCACAAGTCCTGGGGGAGTGGACTAAGTTTGCAGGGCCAGGCAGGACTCCTTTCCTGTTGAGGATTCCTTAAGGCTAATTAGAGAGCTGTTGGTTACCACCCAGATATGAGCACCACTGTTGTACATTTAGGGCTATCTTGCTGTGCTGGTCAATGCTGTGATTCATAGGTACCATGGCTATGTAGAATTATCGGCTGCTTCCCTGCATTTGGCAGTTTGCATAGTGCCTGCTAGGGCTGTGAAGGTTCATTCTCAAGGAGGAGGCTTTGAGGTCAAATCCCGGTCAGAGTCTTTTGAGTTCTCCATCTAAAGTACATAGCGTCATCAGAAATAGAGACTTAGCTTCAACTCTGGGAGGCAACCAAAGACAACAGCAATATTATATATAGCTTATGTCTTTTAGAGGTCTTGTGGACTTCCCTAACCTACAACTCAAAAGGGAGTTTCCCAAGCCTGATAATGGAGTTTTTATTAAGGAGTGTATGGATTTGGGGGGATGCATTATCAGTCTACATAGCTTAAATCCATTTAAACTATATATGTATATGTATACACATATATGTTATATGTAATATAAGGTAAATAAAATATTAGAATTCCTCATGGCATGTTCATTAAAGCCCCACTCAGCATATTTTAAAAATAGGTATTCTTTTAAATTTATGTACATGTGTATGTGCCTGCATGAGTTTGTATGTTGTATGTGCATACAGGTGTTTGAGCAGACCAGAGGATGTAATATGCCCTAAAAACTGGAGTTAGAATTGATTGTAAGCTACCTGATATGGCTTCTAGGAATGAAACCTGGGTCCTCTGAAACAGCAGAAAGTCACCTTAACTGCTGACCCCTCTCTGTAGCCCCATAATTGAGCATCCATATGTATTACTAGAAAGAAATTAGCCGAGTAACAAGAAATAAAGTGGACTAGAAAAATTTTAAAATGTTTCCGATTGGATGCTTTTCAGTGAGGGAGCAAACGGGTCATTAGAAATGCCCCGCAAGACAGGATAGACAGATACAAAGCCCTTTTGGTCATGTGGCCATTGGGTGAACCTTAAAGCCTCTCAAAGCATTGTTTTTACTACTGACCAGGGTCAGTTGTGCCCATGGCAAATCCCTAAAGAGTATTCAGTGCAGTGTCACAGCCTTCATCCTGGGAAGAAAAAGAAAAGAAGCCATTAGAAAGCCAGGATATAACTAATATTATATCTTCCTGAGAAGTAGGTATTGTGGCCATTCCCATCTCACTGATGAGGAAACAGAGGTAAATCGGCTAACTGTCCCTGGTAGATGGGATTTAGTACCCTCACTACACATCTGGCTGCCCCAGCTGCTCCCAGGAGAAGTCCCTGCTGCTTTTACCAAAATGAAGTCATAGCCCAGTTTGTTTAATAATTAGACACTACCTTGATTACTTCTTTGCCACTGTGTAAAATGTTCATCATCAAGTTGAGTTAATGTTACAGTCAGGGGTAAAATGCCATGGCCAGAACACAGAGCAAAGCATGCCCACCCCCAAGAAGTTCCTTTTCTGCCCCCTTCCTTTCCTTTTGTCCCTTTATAAAGATTTGTCTTTAATCTGGCCCCTGCCACATAGATCCCATCTGCAAGATTGAACTCTGCCTTTGTTTCCTCTCACAAGATCTTGCAAAAGGCCCCCTGCCAATTGCCCCAAGCTGATTTAGTAGCAATTCTAGCTGCAGCTTTTGTCTGTATCTCACTGTGATTAGACTCTGCAGGGAGTACCTGCCCTGTGTATGTGGAGTGGATGATGTGATGTGGAGGACTTTGGCTGTTACCTGTGGCCTGGCTGTTTACTGATAGTTTGGTTTTTTTGATTCATCCAGACTTTCTGGATATTGAGTACTGAGGGTTTACACACAGCGTGGAGTCTAAGCCACTTCTTTTTCAAAAACCAGTTTAATACACTAAATAATATATACAGGAAGAAATAATGCATCAAGGTGTGCTCTAATTTTATAAATTTGTTTTTCATCACTGAGCTTGAAATTATTGTTATTTGCATGATGAGGAGTATGTGTGTGTGTGCACATGTGTACATGTATATAATGTGCATGATTATGCACCTGTGTGTGTGTGTGTGTGTGTGTGTGTGTGTGTGTGTGTGTGTGCATTGTGCGTATGTGTATGTAGGCCAGTAGACAACTTTAGGTGTCATGTGCAGGAAGGTTATCCACCTTCTATGAAATAGTCTCTTATTGGCCATGAGCTCACTAATGAGACTACACTGGGTTATCAGAGCTCCAATAATCTGCTTTCGTTTCTCCTGGTGCTGGGACTAAAGGCTACGCCAGTACACCAAGCTTTTTCACATGAGTTCTGGGGACCTGAATTCAGCTTCTGGTATTTGCAAGGCATGTATTTTACTAACTGAGCTGTCTCCCCGGCTCAAATTTTTATCACCGATTTATTTACAATAACACACTCCTGTTAGTGAACAGTTACATGAAGTTTGACAAATTTATAAAGTCCACAGTGAAAGGACAGAACAGTCTGATGGGTCCTTTTTCAGGTCTCTCCTGCTGCCTGCCTTTTTGTGTTAAGTCCCCACCTTCCCTCAGCCTTGGGGAACTACCAGTTCGTTTTTCCTTCCCAGTTTTCTAAAATCTTATACAAATGGAATCATGGAATATTTGATTCTGTCTTCTCTAGTATTAACAAGATATGTTTGTGGTGTATCCATACCACTGTATGTACCCATAAGTGATTCTATATGTTGTGAAACAAATATGAACTTATATGACTGTTCGCATCATTTTTATCCATTGCCAACTGAAGGTTTGTCCTACTTTGAAACAAAGTCTTACTAAGTAGCTCAGTGTGGGCTCAAACCCTTCCCTCCCCTGCCTTAGACTCTTGAACGCTGGGATGACAGGCCTACGAGTCTATGCCTGGCTCCAATTGAAGGATACCTATATCATTTGTAAACTATGTGTTTATTAAACAGTCATGTAAAGATGACTTTCCATTTCATTTGGATAACCCAAGGGTGAGATGGCTGAGTGTATGTTAATGTGCCAGCCTGATTCCCACAATGCCGTCCCATTTTACATCTCTGCAAGAGCTTGTGAGACTGTCAATCCTCCGACATCCTCATCAACACTTTCTCCTGCCAATTTTGTCCTTAAACTTTTAGATATTTGAGTCATGTGCAACAAAACATGTTTTTTCAAAAATTGAAATCTAATTTACATGCCATAAACTCACCCTTTAAAGCATAGTATTCAGTGGCTTTTACTATATTCACAATACCACAATCTCAATTTGGAACATTTCATCACACTGGAAAGAAATCACAGTAACTATCCCTCCCTATTCTTACCATCTGCAGATTCCTAATCTACAGATTCCCAGGTCTTAGGCTTTCCTGGAATATTTTTAAATGTGACTGTACATGCTGTTTGGCTGACTGTTCACTGAGCATGTTGTTAACATTTTTTTCATTCATTTTTATGGCTGAATAACACAATAAAATCACATTTTTTATGTTCTATAAAATCACAGCAAACACTGAGTTAGAAAACATAACATCGTTATTTTTAGAGGAATTATGTCCATGTTATGGCTTGAATATAAGATGTCCCACATAAATTTGTGCGTTTAAAACTTGGTCCCTAATCAATGGAGCTATTTTGGAAGGTTGTAGACAGGACCTTTAGAAGATGGAGCCTCACTGAAAGAAGTGGGTCAACAGAGGTGGGCCTTGAGGTTTTATAGCCAACCCCACTTCCTGTTCATTTTCTATCTCCCAACCACAGACTCACTGTCCATGTGACCAGTCTTTTCCTCTAGCCTGCCATACCTTCCCTCCCATAATGAAATGCATCTCACCAAACTGTAAAGTAGCCTCAAAGCCAAAAAAATCCTACCTCTCATCAGAAATGTAGTCACAGCAATAAGAAAAGTAATCAATACTGTAGATGAAAATCTATGCCTCATTAGATAACAATCTTAAATTCTGTAAATGACTCATCCTGGTAGAGTCTGTTTTATTTCTTTCTTTTCCATTTCTTTTCTCTTTTTTTTGTTACTTTATTTATTGACATTTCAAATGTTGTCTCCCTTTATGCTTTCCCCTCTTCAACTCTCTAGCCCATCTCTCCTCACCTTTGCCTCTATGAGGGTGCTCCTCCAACCACCCACATGCTCCCACCATACCACCCTAGCATTCCTCTATACTGGGGTATCAAGCCAAATAAGGCCACCCCCTGCTACATATGCAACTGGAGCCATGGGTCCCTCCATGGGAGTTCTGGGTGGCCCAGTTAGTCGATATATTGCTCTTCCTATGGAGTTGCAATCCTTGTTAGCTCGTTCCGTCCTTCCCCTAATTCTTCTATTGGGGTCCCCAGGCTCAGTTCTATGGTTGGCTGTGAGTATCTGCATCTGTGTTGGTCAGATGCTGGCAGAGCCACTCAAGGGATAGCCATACCAGGCTCCTGTCAGCAAACACTCATGGCATCAGCAATAGGGTCTGAATTTGATGTCTACAGATGGGATGGATCCCCAGGTGGGGCAGTCTCTGGATGACCTTTTTTTCAATCTGTGCTCCATTTTTTGTCCCTGCATTACCACCTATGAATATTTTGTTCCACCTTCTAGGTGGGACTGAGGCATCTACATTTTGGTCTTCCTTCTTAAGCTTCTATGAGTTGCATCATGTGTATTCTGAGCTTTTGGGCTAATATCCAATTATCAGTGAGTGCATACCATGTGTGTTCTTTTGTCACCTCACTCAGGATGATATTTTCTAGTTCCATCCATTTGTCTGTGAATTTCATGAAGTCATTGTTTTTAATAGCTGAGTAGTACTTCACTGTCTGTTTTCTTATACAAAAGAGAAAGTGATACTCAGGATTATTACATGATTTGACTGAGATGACATTGCTAACAGATGCCAGAGATGGGGTTCAAGCCATCCATGTTCAGTTGACCTTTACAAGCAAAGTTTCTTGTGCTATCTTGTGTTGTCCACTGACCATTTCTGCTGGGATCCAGAAGACAAAGGTCATGCATTACCTTGTCCACTATTATTGGAAGTATGTATGTTGGGGACTCAGATTCTTCACTGTTCTGCACAAGTCCATGATTGACCAAGTAAGTAACATGAATATTGAAAAATAAATTGTCAAGAGTAGGCAGGCACATTTGTAAATATGGAATCTTTGAATGATGATATCATCTGTATATCATCTTGTTCTTTTACATTTTAATGCAAGGTCTCAGGTTGCCGTGGAATTCACCATGTAGCTGAGAATGCCCTTGAGCTCCTGATCCTACTGTACCTACCTATCTAGCACTGGAATTATCGGGAGGTACCAATATGCCTGTACCTCATTATGATTTCACTTAATGTGTATGTGAGTATGCATGTGCACGTGTGTGTGTGTGTGTGTGTGTGTGTGTGTGTGTGTGTGTGCATGGTACATGTATGCACTAATTTAGGAATATTTTGGATATTAAATCTATAAATATTTTCTGCACAAGTCTCTTTTTCAGGAGCTCAAATGAAATGAAAATTGAAATTTATGATTGCACCATGGTCTGTAAGGCTCTTACATTTTTAACAAATATTTGATCTACTCTTCGGATTAGAAGTTTCTAGTCATTTGTCTTTTAAGTTTATTGACTTTTCCTTCTGTCATTTCTGATTTGGTGATGAGTCCATTTTAGGGGTTGATATTATAATTTGAATTCCAAACTTTCTACTTAAAAAAAAGTTTGTTTTTCTGCTGAGAATATCTACCTTTGCATTCAGTCCACAATGCTCATCTTGACCTCATGGGGGTAGTTGTAGTAGCAAAGCAACTCTTCTGTCTTTATCTGGTAATCTCGACATCTGGATCATCACAGTATGCTATCTGATTACTATCGTCTCCCTTGAGAACTGTCCATATTTTCATTACTCTTTTTTATTTTGAGTAATGTTAATTCTGATTCAAAGTCTAACTATGTTCTTTAGGTCTATGTGCACCAACTAGATGGGTGTTGGGATAATAGTTTATATCATTAACAACTTGAAGATTTATTCTTCTCTATGAGTATTTCATATTTTATATTTATGTAAATGCTGTGTGGGAATGATCTTGGACCTTTGTTGTCCATAAATAGAATTTGGTGACCCCTTTCTCATGGCTTGTCTAACTTCTCTCTTCACATTTTATCTTTATTTTCTGTTCTACTCTTATAGTACAGTTTATCATGACTGAGCAGAAAAATACACAAGGAGGAGGATTCCACTCAGAATCCTTGTATAACCTGGCTTTCTGATTTTACTTCTGAGAGACAGACTTCCTCTTTGGGGTTTTCGGGCCTCTAACAAGACCACCATCACTGCAGTAGTGCATCTATGGGCTTTGTAAGAGGAAAGGGATGGAAAACTGTCATCCTCCCACACTTTGCATTCTTGCACATAAATTTTCTTGGTCCTCTGATCAGGAAAATGGATCTTTCTCAGAGCTTTTGCTGCCTGAAACTATTCCTCACCTTAGTCCAAATAAACACCCCCTCCCTTGGATTGTTCTTGTCTGCATATTTTACCATAGCAACTTGAAGAGAAACTGAGGAATCATATAACATCCTCAGAAAATTTAAACCACTTTTACATTGATTAAGAGTCATTATTTTTTCTCGATACATTCTCTGAAACTCTGCTAATCAGAGGGCTGAGGCAGAAGGAACAGTGGAGCCCAAAAGTACAGAACTAGACTAGGAACACGGTGAGCTATGCCTTCAAAAAGAGAGAAAGCTGTGAAATCTTTTTTCTTCTTATTCTCTCCTGTGTTTTCTAATTTTCTGGGCTTGGAATATGAAGAATTGCAACAAAGCCTGCTCCTGGTTATAAATATCTCCGCCTTTCTCCATATTTTCAGCCTCTCTTGAAACTCTATGTTCCCATGACTTGATTCTGGCCAATGAAAGTGTTTTGGCAATAATTTTAACTGTTCCTTAAATGTATCAATGTGATCCTTTGCTTTTCAGCATATAAGACAGTTAAGCCCACTAATGCTAGGTGGGTTAGCTATACGACGGAGTAGAGGTACTCATTCTGTATTGTAGCATGCTACTGGTGTAAAATAAGCTACTACTGTACAGGGTTATTGTAGCGACCAATAATAGCCACCCAGACTGACCTAACAGTGTGACTAGAAATTCCCAAGGGACTGCAGTGGAAGCCATGATTCTATACACATATTGGAAGACTTTAGGAAAATGGTGGGCCATTAAGTAAACTTCCTTTGTCTCAAATGTCAGTGGGATAGAAAGAATTTGAAGAAATTTTAAACAATTATGCCAAATTGTTGCCTTTTAACTTAAGAGACTTCAACTTGTCAACTTACAGAAATAAGCACAGTTGCCAAGTATCCCCATTATGGCTAGGAATTCTAACCCTTTGGGAATACCTCAAACAAAGTGAAGCTATCAATCAAAGGCTCCCTTGTTGATAATTCTTCACATCAGCAAAGCCATTTGGCTGGCTACTGTGCCAAGTTGGTATTAGCAGTGATATTCAGAACCTTGGGCCTGAGACATAGGCCTCACCATTTATCAGCTCTGAACATGTGGACTATGCATTTTTGTGAATTCTTTTTTTCTCACCCAGTAAAAGGTGGCGAAGAGGGCAGCTGCCTCTTAATCCTGATTTGTGTTACAGTGGAAATGCATTTGTTCTGCAGCTTTTTTTTTTCTGCTGAGACTCAAGTTAGAAATAGTAACATCAAGAGGCTGAGCTGTGGCCTGCCCAGCGATTCACAAAGTCGCAGCCTATTTCAGAGGCCTGGCCACCTGATCTGAGATGGTGTGCTGTGAAGGTTGCACGATGCTAGTGATGACCCTGAGGTCACACAGCTGTGATCAGGAGGGAAATGCCAGCAGTGAGCAGGGAACACAATGAACACTGTTCTCTATTAGGAAACAAGAACTGTGAAAAGGAAATGCATTTTCAGGTTGGAGAGGCCTTGGCAGAGCTATCAGTAGGAAAAGCTGCCATTTCAATGTGAATAAATTACGGAGTTCACTTGTGTGTATGGAAGCTCTTTGACAAGAAGATCTGCAGAAGTTGTTATGCATATCAAGGACCCCCACATAAAACCAGATACATTAAAACTAATAGAAGGAAAGTGGGAAAGAGCCTCAACTACCTGGGCACTGGGGAAATTTTCCTGAACAGAACACCAATGGCTTATGCTCTAAGGCAGGTAGATCAGTGGAATAGATTGAAGACCCAGAAATGAACCCACTCATGTATGGTCACTTGATCTTTGACAAAGGAGCTAAAACCATCCAATGGAAAAAAGATAGCATTTTCAGCAAATGGTGCTGGTTCAACTGGAGGTCAGCATGTAGAAGAATGCAAATCGATTCATTCTTATCGCCCTATACAAAGCTTAAGTCTAAGTGGATCAAGGACCTCCACATCAAACCAGATACAGTCAAACTAATAGAAGAAAAAGTTGGGAAGAGTCTCGAACACACGGGCACTGGGGAAAATTTCCTGAACAAAACACCAATGGCTTATGCTCTAAGATCAAGAATCGACAAATGGGATCTCATAAAACTGCAAAGCTTCTGTAAAGCAAAGAACACTGTCATTAGGACAAAACTGCAACCAACAGAATGGGAAAAGATCTTTACCAATCGTACATCTAATAGAGGGCTAGTATCCAAATATAAAAAAAAAAAAACTCAAGAAGTTAAATTCCAGAGAGCCAAATAATCCTATTAAAAATGGGGTACAGAGCTAAACAAAACATTCTCAACTGAGGAATACTGAATGATTGAGAAACACCTAAAGAAATGTTCAACATCCTTAGACATCAGGGAAATGCAAATCAAAACAACCCTGAGATTCCACCTCACACCAGTCAGAATGGCCAAGATCAAAAACTCAGGTGACAGCAGGTGTTGGTGAGGATGTGGAGAAAGAGGAACACTACTCCATTGTTGGTGGGATTGCAAACTGGTGCAACCACTCTGGAAATCAGTCTGGAGGTTCCTCAGAAAATTGCACATTCCACTACCTGAGGACCCAGCTATACCTCTCCTGGGCATAGGCCCAAATGATGCTCCAACATACAAAAAAAAAAAAACCCACATGTTCCACTCTGTTCATAGCAGCCTTATAAGAGCCAGAAGCTGGAAAGAGCCCAGACGTCCTTCAACAGAGGAATAGATACAGAAAATGTGGTACATCTACACAATGGAGTACTATTCAGCTATCGAAAACAATGACTTTTTGAAATTCATAGGCAAATGGATTGAACTAGAAAACGTCATCCTAAATGAGGCAATCCAATCACAGAAAACACTCACTGATAAGTGAATATTTGCCCCAAAGCTCGAATTACCCAAGATACAATCCACAGACCACATGAAGCTCAAGAAGAAGGACAACCGAAGTGGGGATGCTTCAGTCTTCTTAAAAGGGGGAACAACAATATTCATAGGAGGGGAGATGGAGGCAAAGTTTGGAGTAGAGACTAAGGGAATGGCCATTTAGAGCCTGCTCCACATGATTATAATATATATATATATATATATATATATATATATATATATATCCACCAAAACTAGATATTGAAGAAGCTAAGAAGTGCATGCTGATAGAAGCCTGATATAGCTGTCTCCTGAGAGGCACAGCCAGAGCATGCCAATATAGAGGTGAATGCTAGCAGCAAACTATTGAACTGAGAACAGGGTCCCCGTTAGAGGAATTAGAGAAAGGATTGAAAGAGCTGAAGGGGCTAGCAACCCCATAAGAACAACAATGACAACCACCCCGAGCTCTGTAAAATGAAACTTTTTTAAAGTAGCATACGTTCTTACTCTAAGAGGGGAAAATCAAGGCATAGTCACAATCAAGGTAAAGCCAAAATTCAACAGCTTTGCTTGATGTCTGAGACTCACTTACAACTCAACTTGTGTGGTCTACACAAGCTCAAGCAGTACCAGTTCTCTGGCTCTGCCACCTGCAGAACACTCAGCTTGTCTTGAAGCCTTAGACTGGCTCTACTCTACAGCTGTCTCTGTTCTTGGTAGTCACCCCATGACACTGGCATCTCCCATGTGCTTGAGTCTCTACTGCAATTGAAACTGCACCTTCACCGATAGCTGGGGATATGGAGTAAGGGAAATGCTCATCTATTGCTGGTAGAAGTGTATGGGAATCAATGTGGTGGTTCCTCGAGAAACTGGGAATAGATCTACCTCAAGATCTAGCTGTTATACTCTTGGGCATATACCCAAAAGACTACAGAGACATTTTATCATCCATACTCATTGTTGCTCTAATCATAATAGCCAGAAATTGGAAACATCCTAGATATCCATTAACAGCTTAATGGATACTGAATATGTGGTACCTTTACACAATGGAAAAACTATTCAGCTGTTGAAAATGAAATTTGAAGGTAAATGGATGAAGCCATAAAATTATCGCCCTGAGTAAGATAAGCCAGACCCCAAAAGACAAATATCACATGTATCTCAGCATATGTGGATGTTAGAGTTTAAGGCTTTCATGTGTATGTACTGTATCATCACAGAGTATGGAGTATAGAGAAGTATGGAGAGAAAAGTATTTCCTCAGGAAGGGAAAATGAAATATGTAGTTATGGGGAGATAGGGCTGGGGAGTGACTGGAATGGAAGGATTAAAATAAATTGGGAGGGAAGAGAGTGTAAGAGGACTGCATAGAGGAATAGCTAAAATTAAGGGCCATCTGAGAGGTCATATGGGAACCTACTATAGTAGAAGCTTCTTAATATATATGTACAAATTAAAGAACCAAATAAATGGGGAGACAGATAGTTCAACTAAATATCTCTTACCACCAAATGAAACCTGCTTTCTGGGAATGGGTTACATCTAATTGAGTTGGTGACCAAAGGAGTCATGAAAACTGTCAAATAACTTAGGCTATTGCCAAGGACATTGGTTGCTCTCTACAAAATGGTAGCAAATCCTAATTATTCCTACATACATCATTGAATGCAGAGAAGGTGAGCCAGTGCCTATTTAAAGCCTTCACCCTACTGACCACTATCCATGGTACTGGAAGGTACTCTGCATACTATCAAAGGAGAACGGAAAACACCAATCCAATTACCACCCATCCCATCTAAAATGATGACTGGACTACATGATCTGTTGGTAAAATAGTGACATTAAAGTTGTTGGAGTAGCCAACCATGATCCAATTGGATTTAAACCCCACTCCATGAGATAGAACCCATGTCTGATACTGTTTAGGTGACCAAGAACCTGAGAGTATATAGGTCATGGACCTATGGGAAAACCTAATACTATAGTTCTACTAAAGAAAGGTGGCAAGATAGTGACACCTGGTGACTTTCTGCTTTTCCATGGTTCAGTTCCTCCTCTGTCAGCCCTCATCAAAGAAGGTTCCACCTGCTGTGGATGGACATCAACTCGACCCACAACTAGACAATGTGCAGAGAATAAGAGAACTTGAAATATCCTTTCTAAATGAGATGCCTCTATCAAACTCCTACCCTGAGGCTCAGAGAGCTCTGCTGAAGAAAAAGCAGAAAGATTGTTAGAACCAGAGGGGACGGAGGACACCAAGGAAACAAAACCTTCTACATATAGCCAGACTGACACACATAGGAACTCACAGAGGCAGTGGCAGCACTCTCAGGGTCTAGACATTTTCCAGCCAGTGGGATCCAATCACTGAGAGGGAAACCAGGCACAAGTAGTTATCCCTAATTAAGAAGTTATCTCCAACTGACAACTGCCCACAAAGAAAAACAATAGCATCTTCAACAGTCTCATTGGATATACAAACCACACATAAGGGCAGACCCCAGGTCCAGCAATAAATGACCAACGGAAACTCAATGGCATTTTTGGAAATGTTTTCATCTCATAATGTTTTGTCTGTAGTTATTTTTATTAATCTTACCTTACCAGTCTTTTGGTTATACATTGTTTTCCAATTTTGTGTTTTTATGAGTTTTTGTATGTGTGTGTGTGTGTGTGTGTGTGTGTGTGTGTGTGTGTGTGTGTGTGTATGCCTGTGTGCATGTGCATCTCTTCATGTATGTGCGTCTAGTGTTTTTTTTTTCCTATTTGTTTTCTAAGAAGAGAGAGAAAGAAGATGTGGAAGTGAATAGGTGGTCAGATAGGGCATGTGTAGGAGAAGATGAGAGAGGGGAAACCATGATATTGTATAAAAGAACCTATTTTCAACCTTAAAAAAGAGATTGTATTCAATTTAACAACCAAGATTAGCTATTATGGGAGATATTGCTAAGCCTGTCCTTTTATTCTGAAAACACAGCCTCACTGATACACAAACTCCACTGGAGCTGTTCATCTCCTCTTGCTGTGTTTGGGAAGGATGCCATAGCTATCATAAAATATTTAAAGCTCAAAGGGCTCCTGAAATTATTTTATCTGCCATCAGTTGGGGCAATCAGGAAAGCAAGAGTCTCACTACAGGGACTTTCGGATCAAACTAACAAGTTGAAAACTAAATTCATCCTAGAGTCAGGGCCTGGGAATAAGATTCATCTCATCTTAGGGAGTTCTACCTTGTCTCGCTGTTTGAATGATCCTGCCATGTTGTACCCCGGAGTTATTTCTCTTTTGTCTAGTTGCCATCCTGCGTTTTAAAGAGTTAGCAAGGAGCTAGAATGCTCTCAGTAAAAATGAGAAGTTTTGTAAGAAGGATTCTGATGCCACACACTACAAAATGGGGGATTTCAGTTAGATGTTATTCAACCAGGAGAGCAAAATGTGCAGCTTAGAGTAGATGAGGTGAAGGGAGTGAATATATTTCTTATTAGAACCCCAAGAACTGGGACATGAGAAAAAGATTTTCTGGCCTGCAGGGGTTGCGCATCCACTAGGAGCCATTACCCGATGAGGGGAAGAAGAGCTGGGCTTTGGCACAGGACAGAATTGGAATTCTCCCACTTCGGAATGCTTTACAGAGTCCTGGAAACACGTCCAGCTGGTCATTTGTTCTCCAGATTTATTCTGTTAGGCACTTCACTAGCTTGTGTGAACTACATTAAATCTCATGACATAAATATTCCCTTCTCAAGACGTTTATAGGCAGTATACTCTCATCTTAGGGTTTTTTATATGTTTTTAAGCATTAATCTAAAAGTTAGGGAATATACGCCTACCATAAAATTAGGTGACATTTAGTGCACACTAAATATTGGATTGTGCTGTCACTTCCTCTGTCTAGTTCCACATTTTTACGTCTACAAAATAAAATCAGTGTCAATTGAGGAGCCATTCACCATCTCCTTCTTCCCTCAACTATAAGCAAACCATTTTCTGTCACTATATTTGCTTGTTCTGAACATTTTGTATTTTGTATTATGGAATCTTATAATATGGGACCTTTTAACTCTGTCTTCTTTGACTTAGCACAGTATATATAATATTCACCCTCATTGTTGCAACATGTATTACAGTGCTTGATTCCTGTTTTATGGATAAACAATATTTCATGAAACTCTGGACTATAACTTTTGCCTGTTTATCTGTTGAACATTTTGATGTTTACATGATATATTAATCAGACTTTCTACTGTGTCAAATGCCTGAGAGGAACTATTAAAAAGGAAAAAAAAGGATCCATTTGATCTCCTCATTTTAAAATCTCAGTTCATGGTTGGTTGGTTCTTTTGCTTTGTACTAACCAAATAGAGGGAATATGGTGGAGAAAAGTGGATTATTTCACAACAGCCAGAGAACAAAGAGAGAAGGAAGGAGAGGGCCATGATGCACCTATTGAAGACACATTCCTGGTCACCGACTTCCTGCAACTAGGCTCTATTTTCAGAGTTCATCCACCAACTAATTGCTAATTCACACCTGTCAATAGAGTACATCATGAATGAAGGCCGAGACCTCATGGCCCAATCCCTTCCCTAGTAGCCGATCTCTGAATAGTGCTTGCACTGGAAGCCCAGCCTCTTTGGAAGATACTTCATGTCCAAAGTCCAGCACATGTTTTGCTTCTGATGAAGGGTGCTGGCGTGAATATTTGCACATGAGTATTTGTCTGAGGACCTGTTTCCAAGATTTCCAATACATGGACTGGGTGAATTCTGGGTGAATTCTGTGGCTAAGTTTTTGAGGTACCAACATGTTGTTTGTGTCATTTTATCCCCCTACTCCCAAACCCAGTAAGGTCTCCACATCCTCAGCACCACTTGCTTTTGTTATTGTTTACAACTTCCTTCTTTCCTTCCTTCCTTCCTTCCTTCCTTCCTTTCTTCCTTCCTTCCTTCCTTCCTTCCTTCCTTCCTCTCTTTCTATCTTCTATCTTTTTTAGGATTTAAACTTAAAACTTTAATGATGTTGGAATGGTGCTGAGATCTAGTAGACTGACAGGAAGATGAGTATCTGGGACAGCATATCTTACCATAAGTAAACAGTAAATTTGCGACCAAAGGTAAAGGATGAATTCAATGCAAAGTTCACCACAGGACAAAACACCACATCAAAGGTATGTGTCAGCTTACCATGGCCACATTGTAAGAGTGCTTACAAAAAAACACATATGCTATTAAACATATTGAAAAAAATTGACGTTATAAAGACTGGGGGCCGGAGAGATGCCTCACCTGATATGAGCACTTGATATCCTTCCAGAGGACCCAAATTTGTATCCACACCAAACAGCTCGTTTTCCTCATTTTGGATGTATCTATCCTAATGGGTATGAGTGAAGAACTATCATATTGTGTTTTGATTGTATTTCTGTAATGACTAATAATGTCCAAATTATTTGAACATAGTATGTAATGCACACTGGTAATGGTGCCAGGCCATCTGAAAGGCCTTACTACCTTTGTCCTCGGAGGCCCTGGGGCATGAGAACAAGGAACATAGGACTTGTGAATTGTAATAGCAGAAGTGTGAGGGGAAAGAAAAAAACAGGAGGAAGAGGGTGGAGGGAAGAGTAGGAGAAGGGGGAGGAAGATGAGGATGTACCCAGGAGCATTGAATGAGTTTGTAGTAAAGAAACAGTCATGTAGCCACATATGGGAGAGGGTACAACCAAGCCATCAGGGAACAGAGTTTTACACACTGTGAAGTTGGAAGACTGCACAATGCTTGAGAGAGAACTCTGTAGTCAGTACCTACCATCCCACTGCACTATGTCTCTGTGAGCCACTTTGCGTTTGGGTGGAGTATAAATATGTATGGATCACAAAGGGGTCCGTATGTCTGGAAGCTTCCATGAACCACAGCCTTACCTGAGATGAGAGAAACAAGGGGTCTTTTGAAAAATCAAGAGTCCTTCCAGTCTATGAAGTGGTGAGAATCCACTTAAAAACCACAATTTTAGGATATGTAGAATGAATTCAGCTTTATCGTGATCATTTTAGACTAAAGAATCCTTGGGTACAACTTCGGGAGACATGATGTTTTCTTTGTTTATCTGCCATATTTCACTTAGCAAAAACCCATTCTCACCAAGGTAATTACTTGGAAGTTAAGTTCCAAAAATAGGATTTAAGATTCCTTAAGGGATGCTTAGCCATAATGGATGACAAAATTGAGTACTGACCAGATAGTATCTCAGGATGGTCTTCTATTCCTTCCCTTTTGCCTCTCTGTAGAATAAGAGCCTTGTATGCTAGGATGTTGCAGCACAATGGTCTTCATGAGTCAGCTGAACATACTCTGTAACTAAAACTGTTAAAAGTCCACTAAAGGTAATACATCATTAAAAATGCCCACAAGTGAAAATATTTTCTTAACTGCCAAATCTGATTTTTTAACTAGACCTTACTTAACTCATTTAATGTGCTTAGTTACCAGTCACCTTCTAAAGATCTAGCATGTAGCTAAGCACTCTATAGGATGGTTGCAAATTTAATTCTCTCAGTAGCTTTCACAAATGAAGAAAAACACAATATATATATTTTTTATTTTTGTCTCTAAGATGTCTGGCCTTCTGCCCAACCCTAAAGCACAGGGGGAAATTATTTAATTGTATGATCAAATTCTGAGATAATCCAATCTTATAAATAGCTCCCCTAGATCATACTGAGTCTATATTAAATAAAATCATTCAGTTTCTCAGACAGCTGTCAACTATCTCCCACTCTGTTTCTTTCCTGTGGTTTTACATGAGTCTAGAGAAAGGCAGAAGGAGCTGGGTCTTCAGGAATGATGTCTGGTGACTGCCTTCTGTCAACTGGTGTTGTTTGCTATGCTCAGCCAGATGCCTAAATTGACCCTAGTCTTGAATATCAAAAGTTATTAATTCAATCTTTCTTTTACAAACTGCTACGATTTAGACAGTGACTGTCTTCTAAAGACCCACATGTTAAATACTTGGTACTCTAACATAGTACCTGAGAGTTAATGGACCTCTCAGAGGTGGGGCCTAATGGAAGGTCCCTAGATCATTGGGGGGTGAGTTCTTTTTTTTTTTTTTTGGTACTTTTTTTCGGAGCTGGGGACCGAACCCAGGGCCTTGCGCTTCCTAGGTAAGCGCTCTACCACTGAGCTAAATCCCCAGCCCCGGGGGGTGAGTTCTTAAGTGGAATTGTGGGACTTTGTCTCCCTTTTCTTTCCTCCTTAGATCATGATGCAAGAAAGTTTTGCTTCATTATGAACTCCTACTATATGTGCTGCCTTTCTATAGCTCTAAAGCAAGGCCAAGATATCCTGGAGTGCAATCTCTAAGTTGGTGAGCTAAGGTAAGCCCTGTCTCTTTATAAATTAATCATTTTACATTTTGTTGCTACGATGGAAAGGTAGCTAACAGGCATATCTTTTGTTGCTAACACTTTTGACCCAAAACTGTTAGGCTCTGTCTCTAATCTGTGGTTTATCTCTAGTCTTTGTAAGTATTCAGGTCTCCTTAGATCCAAATACCTTTGTATTCTCCTAGAGTAAACATTCAGACATCTTTTGTTCTTTCCATGTATTGACTATGGCTGTAGGAATCAGAAACATGATTTTGCTCGGACTCCAAGATGGGCCTCAATTGAGAAGTAGAGAGGAAAAAGAAGAGGTGAGAATTCTAATGGGTAATGTCCATAAAAAGGAGTATGGCTTCTTTCTATTTTCCTACTGGGTGGGATAGTGATTTCGCTCTTAATTCTAATTCAGGTGTCATTCTTTACTGTTTATTATTGATCTTCTTGGTTCATATCCTGCCTGGGACCTCAACTCCTATGTAGTCCCAATCTCTGGGTCCAACCTCCTTTTTTCATATCCCTTTATCACTAAACTCCTTGAGCAACAGCCCAAGGATTCATTCTTTCATCATCATCATCATCATCATCATCATCATCATCATCATCATCATCTATTAATTTGAACTTGAACTTGTATATTTCAATTATTATAACTTAAATTGACAATGTCTCCTGATTTTTTTCATTGCCAGTCTGAATTATGTAAAGTAATACTCATGACAACTGTAACATCTTCACTACTTACTTTAGAGATGTCAGTTATGAATTCGTAAATGCCAAAACTCACGCCAGCTCTTTAACGTATTTGATGTCTGCCAAAGTAGATTGTCAGACTCACTCTCGGTATTTCCCAATATGGGTTCTTTTTAGGGTAGGCTGGTTTCCTCAGAGTCCTCTCAATATTCTAGGCAGGTGCCTGCCTGTTCTAGTACCATTGAAATTTATTCCTGAAATATTCCTCCACTTATTCACTATCCTGGTTAGGATTACCACACCTGTGATGAAGCATTGTGTCCAAAGCAACTTGGGGAAGGAAGGGTTTATCAGACTTAGACCACATCACTGCTCATCACCAAAGGAAATCTGGACAGGAACTCAAGCAGGACAGGAACCTTGAGGCAGGAACTGATGGAGAGACCATGTGCTGCTTACTGGTTTGCTCTTCATGGCAGATGCAACCTGCTTTCTTATAGAACACAGGATCGCAGCTTAGAAGTAACACCACTCATAATGGCCTGGGCCCTCCACCATTAATCCCTTATTAATAAAATCCCTTACAGGGATGTCTGCAGTCCAATTTTGTGGGGGGTCATTTTTAAATCACGATTCCCTCCTTTCAGATGACTTTAGCCCGAATCAAGTTGACACAGAACTATCTAGCACATTCACCTTTCCTTTCCCACGAACGCTCCTTTAACTACTCCACAGGGTATGTTAAAGATTTCTAGATACCAAGAGTCATATGACAGAACGCTCAAGCCATGACCTCTTCACATATTGTAAAGAACTGTTGTGTGAGCTGTAAAATGTTTAGCATCGTATCCAACCTCTACTCACTAGAAGCCAACCTTACACCCTTCTCCAGCTATAAAAACCAAAAATGACAACTCAGAGGTTTCCAAATGCTTGTAGGATGGAATAGCTGAAGCAGCCGCAGGTTCGAGAACCTCTGGAATAATGTAAGGAGAGACAAAGCAAGGTACCTGTCAGCACTAGTTTCCTGGGGCACAGAGGTCATGTGACAAGACACCTTCAATTCTGCTCAGAGTATTTGATGCTTGATGGTTAATTTTTCTCTGTCTGTTTTCTAACTTGATATTCGTTAAAGTCATTTTGATACAGAAAACCTCAAGGCTTTTTCTCCATCAGATTGCCTATGGGCAAGTTTTTTTAGGGTCATTTACACGTCGAATGATTGGCATGGTAAGGCCTAGTTCCCTATGGGCAGTGCCAGCTGTGGGTGAGTGGTCCTCAATGGTATAAGAAAACAATCTGAGCAACTCATGTGAAGGGCAGCCAGGAAGCAGCACTTCTCCATAGTCTCTGCTTCAGTTTCTGTCTCTAGATCCCTTCTCTAAGCGGCTTCCCTAACTTCCCTCTAGAAGTTGCATGTTATCCGAGTTGTATTAGCCTGTGTTTTAGTGCAGCAATAGAGAGCGTACTGACAGTGACTATATTCCTCATAAGCTCACCTGGAAAAAGGGCTTGAAGCCACAGAGACTGAGTTTGCTACCAAAACAATTAATCTGATCCATGCCTTCTCACGTGTAAGTTGCACTATCGTATTAAATGAGCTCAACAAATGGTCCGTCTTTTCACATGTGCAATTTCCAAGAGAAGGCAAAGCAAACATTAGCATCCCTTGGAGTCTGTAATTTGGTGGACTTGGTGAGGAAAGAAATGGGAGAAGGCTGAAACCCAGCCCTGCTGTCAGAGGGTTTGAAATTCAGAACAAAATGTAAACAATGAGCACGTAGGAGTTGGGGAGATTTAGTGATCTTTCTTCCTCCAGTTTTCCAACACAGTCTATGGAGAAGGACTTAGAGTTGGGGAGCCATATGAAATGGTATAAGGTCCAAAGAAAACTAAGAGAATCTAGGACTTTCTGCGGCAGTGTCTGAGCAACAGACTCATTGCTTCAGGGTCTTCCTTGTACATCACGTGTCAACACTTAGAAAGTCACAAAGAACCTGGAGGAAGCTGGACCATTTCCTGCGCAGGGTTAGTATTTCAAACCAAAGCCAGGAGAATGTAAGACGATGATATAATGTCCATCTCAAAGACTGGCAATCTGTCATTATAAGTCTCCTTGGGAATGGGCTGGTAAGAACACACAGCCATCTTGCTTGAGACTGAGGCATGAAGGTCCCTTCATTGTCAGTGGCCTTCTATCAGGACTGCAAGTGGCCCTTTATCTGAATTTTTAGAAATAAGAATGATGTAAACAGAAACTGAGGACAAATCCCTGGTGTCAAAACAGATTATCTCACCCTTCAAACAAAGCTATCCTATTCAGATTATTAAAGTAATTTAATTTATTTTCAAATTGAGACTTGGATTTTTGTTCTGGATATACTCAATGGCAGATAACTGGTACAATTTTCTTTTTCTCTTTTTCATTCTTTGTACATAATGCAATTTTAAAAGGAAGATTTTTAGCTTTAGCAGAGTATTGATTACACATACAATTCTCTACCCACTCCCCACTTTGGTTCTGTTTCATTTTGTCAATGCTTGAGTTAAGGCATCTGCACTGACTTCAGTAAAATGCCACCCAGTGACTTTTCACAAGCAGGTGGCAAGAGTGCCAAGCAGGAAGGATATCATTTCCTGATCTTGTCTTGGCCGACTTACCCACTCAACTGATGGACATCAGCATTGTTCTCTTGTATTCCTTTATATTCAATAAGAGATGTCCTATCCAAGAGGTAAAGTCTTTTCTAATGAGATAAGAAGGTTGAGTGGCTATCCTTATTCACTACAATACAGCATCTATGCTTAGGAGGCCAGTATTGTAAGCAGTGAGCAGCCCAGCAATTTGTGCACTCTGAATGAGACATCAAGCTTGCGGTGCTAAAACCCAGAAGTAATTAGGAGAGACTTTTGCCTCCTCATGCTTCTGAGGTTGATTTCTGATCAGGAAAATGAAGATATGTTACTTTCCCATGGTAGTTGAGTTTCAAATTAGAGAAAAGGTGGAATGTGGTACGTAGCTTCTCTCTGATCTACACATGGAGGTTAGCTGCAAATCACAATCTATTACTTATAGGGCAAGTGTTCTAACTTACCCAAAACACTCCCAACTAGTGCCTCTTGCCTCTATGAATTATTAATGACACTCCACCATACACCGGCACCTCTGATTCCTTTGTTCAGATAAAATAGATGGTCATGATACAATACCTATATATTTGTATATATGGTTATGGAAGGATGTTAAAACTAAGACTGTAAATACAAATCATATCTCACAGTAGCAGTAGTCTGTAGTTGGAACATTTGGACATATTTTCTACATGTTACGGTGTGAAGCTGACCTCCCTCTTGGCGTCTCTTGAAATTGCAGCATTAATAAAGGTGGAAAAGAAGTAGAGACACTCTTTAGAGAGCAACAACTAGACGGTAAGAGAGTTTCCTCATAAAAATAGAGGAGACTTTAGGCTCAACTGAACAAAATTTCAACTCACAGACACCACTGGGCTCTATCAGCTGGATGTTAGAATTTTAAATCTTATGTTAGTGGGAACCCGAGGGGAAGTATTCTAAGGAGGACTCATTTTGTATAAAAGATACAAATGTTCTAGCAAAATCCATGAAATGGGACGATGAACTCTTTTAAGGAGTTTTAACACAGACAATGACAAACATAAATAAGTAATTTGGTGATTTTGACCACTTCAAGCCCACAGTGAGATAGTCTGCTTTTGTGTTTTGTGAAGATAATCTTACCAATTCCAGAATGTTGGCTCCTACTTATAATCCTGTCTCTCAGGGTGATGGGTCAGGAAGATTGCAAGGTCTAGGCCAGTATGAGGGCACATAATAAGAATCTATCTAGAGGGGTTGGGGATTTAGCTCAGTGGTAGAGCGCTTGCCTAGCAAGTGCAAGGCCCTGGGTTCGGTCCCCAGCTCCGAAAAAAAAAAAAAAGAAAAAAGAAAAAAAAAAGAATCTATCTAGAAAATTCAACCAACCAACCAATCATCCAATGAATTTTTGTAAAAGTGGAGTTTTAAACCCCACCCATACCCACAGAGGGGCTGGGAGGGTTAATGCTGACTATACCCTAAGCTTGACTATTTTCTTGGGACATTTTCAATCTTTATTGGATTGTGCCTTGTGCCTTATCATCAAGTTATCACTGTATAAAGAATTAATGTTCTTTCTGCATAGTGTGCATGAGAGTTTCACATTGCTAATTGGAATTTTTCAAGTTGCTATCACAAGAAGCCAGCTGACCCTCACATCTGTACACGCCTTCTGAGAGTATCCACCCAGCACTTTGTCCCTATATCTCTCTTTTAGTTTTGATCTTGGTCAGACAATAATTTTGTAAAAACAATTAGAGCTCCTCATTTAATGCTATAAATAGGAACAGATGAACTGATATGGAGCAAATTTCATGATTCAAACATTACAGGGATTTTAGGATCCTGCTTGTGGTTTTATAATAAAGACATGGCGATCTATATATTGTTTAAGACTATTGGCCTTCTTGCTACAGCACTGTGTCAGCTCGCTTCTATCTTAACCTGATTTCTCTGCTGTTGCTACTGCTGTATCCTGACACATGGCTCTCTGTCTCTACCTCCTAGCTTCATTCCCCACCAAGATCTATCTTCCTTTGGTGTCTGAGTTTCTGTCTCCTTGTTCATTCTGCCCCTGCTCCAGCTGCCAGCTCTTTATTTAACAAAAGCCACATTTCCTTTCTCATCCGAAGAAGCTATTCGCATAGTGAGAGAGGTTCCGCAGCTTACTCATTCTGAGCCCAGCAATAGCAGGACCGTGCCCAGTCAATATTTTAGTATTCCTTTTGGCCAGATAGAGGGCAATGTGACCTTCCGTGACCTCCCCCACTGAAGCTTTCTTTTCCCTCCTTTTGGACAGATGAGAAAGTAGCAAACATTTACTTGACAATACCAAATATCCTGCCGACACTTGGTGTTGCAGTTAACGATTGATGCCATATGTGTTTCCAGACACTCAAGTGTGATGATGTGTGGTGGGTGGGTGGATAAAAGTGTTGGAAAGTTATGTGTCAGTTGGACACCACCAACAAGGTGTACTAGGACCCTGGGAGTCAAGGTAGAATAAAAAGCCTCCATTCTATAGAAATTCAGCAAGTGTCTGCACTCCCTTCTCATCCTCTGTGAAATGAAGGAGGTGGAAAGATTTCTCACTGACGTCTTTTTCACATGAAATGTCCTCGATGATTTTGATACTTTAATTTTTTTAACAATGTGAAAAAAATCACACAAATAGTTTGCTGAACTTTATCAGTCTTAAAACTTTTTCACTCTCGTTTCCACGTCAGAGCTCTCCCAAAGGATTAGCTATTTTGAATCTACTTCTTGTCTTTTCTTCAGTCGCACGCAGCACAGTGTTAGTCTTGAAGCCTTAGCAGGTCAGGTGGTTTCCTTTTGAATGTGAGTTGAGGGCTGAGAGCAACACGCAAATACTTTCTACACTGCGCTGCCTCTGGAATCCATCCTCAGGAGGGAGCTTGCCTCTTACAGATAAGGCACCTGAACTCTATTAATCGGCACATTGTCTGATAAAGCTTCACAGAGCACATGAATCTGGAGTTCCTCACTAAGCTTCCTTTCTGACCACAGCATTCTGGAACAGAAGAGAGAAAATGGCTAAGTTCTCACTGCAAAAATGACTGATTAGTCAAAGATCTGCAGGATTCCAAGACCTCTACCCATAGAGATCACTCTCAGAGATTGCCAGCCACTGACTAGAGGTAGCTAGGAAATTAATGGACACTGTGTGGTAGGGAATGTTGCAGGGAAGCAAGGGACTCTGACAGTACCAAAACTGTTAAAGAACAACCTTCCCCCTTCAATTCTCCTCAGCCTAGACACATTCACAGAAATCTTACAGACAATTCCCCTAGGCTCCTCTCAAAGGCAAACTAGCAACAGCTTGCGTCATCAAGGGTAACCATTACTACCTGCGCAGCTGCCAGGTGCCCATGGCCAGGCAGTGTATGAGGACTGATCTCTAACCTTCCTCCCCTTCTTCTCCTCCTCTTCCTCTTCATTCACCCCTGTGCCTTCTCCTCTTCCTCCTCATTCTCCCCCTGCTCCTCCTTTCTTCTTCTACCCTCCTTTCCTCCTTCCCTCCCCCATCCCTCCCTTCTCATTCTCTCTCACTTACTTTCTCTCTGTTCTCAACATGTTCTCAACAGGCCTCTCCTTTTCTTTCTGTTCTTCTCTGCACACACTTCCCGCCCCCACTTTTTCTGCCTCTACCCCTTTTCCAAGTCCCCTTTCCCCACAAAAACTTTCCTTAGATCAGGTCTGTCGAATGACATACTTTCTCAGGGGAACATATTGGAATGAGCCTGCGGGGTACCCCTTTACTCCTGCCACCACCATACTATATTTCCTAACACTAATGAACTTATGTCGGTCCCAGCAACTCTCTGGAACAAGGAGGAAGTTAGAGGTTCAAAGTGACTTTACTGGTTACACATTCTGCTGGCTAGCCCAGAATCTTTTTGTTTTCATTTTGCCAGAATTTCATATCTATTACTAGAACTGAGGAGAAAATGTTCTGCGCAGAGTTTCTGCTAGCACCATCATTTTGGAAGTTTCTGTAGAGAACAGGAGACTAGAGTAATTCTTCCCTTGCCCATCACAAGGTATGATTGGACCCTTCTCAAAGGAGAAAGGGAGGATCTGTGTGGAGAGGTACTGGTAGGAGAGGGGGACTCATATTGGCATGTATCATGAATAAATATTTTTTTAAAGTCTAATAGAGTTGAGTTTGTTGGAGGCTCTTGGAAAAAGAACTCATTTGTTTCCTATGTCCCATACCTGGTGTGTTACATATGGAACATATGTAGGGTCAGAGGTACATTCTGAGAGATTATCTTTGTTGCTATGCTGGCTCAGGAGAGTTCTTCATTTATTGTCTGTTTCTGCTGTTCTGACATTTTATGATATGTGGGTGGCTTCTGGAGGAAGTAGATTAGATAGTCTCTTCTCCTCTTCAATAATTCATGTTCTTAACCTTACAAGCAACTGTGGATGTTATAGCAGTGGAAGTGGCCAAGGAATGTGGTGCACGACAAACCTTTGCTTCTTAAAGAAGCGATCATAGGAGGAGTTTTGAAAGCTTGAATGCAAAAATGAGAAACACGCCCTAGCAGTTACAGATCTTAGAGTCAGAACATCTTAAATGTCTCTGCTTCTGCTTGGTGATTCTGCCAGGCTCAGAGTCATATTTAAGATAAGAAGGAATATATTTTTATTCTCTTTTGATCTCACTGGTGATATTTTTTTCCACTTTGATTATTGGACAAGGAGAGTCTGCAGTCGTACACCAATTCCCTTGGCATCCACAAGGGAGAGATTCAGAAAAGAAAAAAGAAGCTTGACTTCTAGTCATCTAACTCTTCATGTTGAGAATGGGAGAGGGTTGGGGTAAAAACTGGGGGTGGGAGTAGTGGGCAGAATATAAAGTGAATAAGTAAAATAATAATAATAATAATAATAATAATAATAATAATAATAATAATGATAAATAAAACAAAATCTTCATGTTGCCTAAGTCAAAACCCACTACCCTTGAAGTTTCCCAACCATTTATACTTCGAAGTACTCACACTTCCATATTTTTCCTCTTGTAGGTTTGACTCTGTTTAGAGTCTTCCTCTCTGATGTTCTATTTTCGATTGTCTTATCATCCACAGCAAGTTACTTCATCTGCCTCCTCCATTCCGAAGCTGAAAGATATCCAGCAAGCTTTCTATGGCAGCTACTGTATGTTTTTTCCTTTCAAAACTTCTATTGGATTCTTTGAGTTTAAATACAACTATATTGTATGTTGATTATATGCTCCCCAATTGATTGTTTTATATTTTTCTTCATAAGGTTTTCTATTTTTCTTTATTCAATCAGGTTCATAATTGCTTGTTGAAGTGTGGCTATCACAGCTGCTTCTAAGTCTTTGTTAGTTCTATTTTCGTGTCATGTTGGTGTTGACAGTTTGCATGTTTTCCATTTACTTTGAGATATTTTATGTTCTCGATATGGCAGGTGATTTTTCTATTGAAACTGTAAGCGGAAACATTTTTAGATTATACTATGGGCCTGTGACTCCTACTGCATGTTGCTATTTTAACTGGAATTATTTACCATGTTGGCAGGGAGGGGAAAGGGATGCAGTGTCCCATTACTTTCAGATGGTTTCAAAAGCCACATTTCTGGTTTCAACACCAGTTAACACCCATGAAAAGGACTCTCCTTATTATTGTTAGGTGGAGCAGGGATTTTAACTGTAGTGGTGCTCACTGACACCTCTCTAATGGTGGCTATGTATATCGGCATCAGTGTCAAATAATGCCTCACATAAGCAACTAAGGTTTGCTTTACTTTGTGTCTTGGAAGTGTCAGACCACAATCCTTGACTTCATTAACTCTGAACTCACGGTGAGGTAGAGCATCATAATGATGAGAACACATACAGGAGAAAACAGAAGGCGAAGGATAAGGACCAAGGCAAGGACTTTAGGACAAGGACCAAGGACCTTCCCACTTCTTCTAGCTAGGGTCTACCTTCTTGACGCCCCCCTTTCTTTCTTTTCCAAAATAGTACCACTAAGTGAACTAACCCATCAGCAGTGCACCTGTCAGGGACAGTTCATATTCAAGTCATAAATGTGACTCTTGGTACTGAGTGATGATGAGAGTTCCTACTCTTCACTAGTCTCCTTGTGGCACCATCCTGGTAGGAGGATTGTCTCCTTACTGTCCAGGCTGAGTAGATACACACATTCTCCAGAAGGTCTCTAGTAGCTGAGGCTGGGGAAAGGAGAGGGGTTACATGATGGTTGATCTTCATTGTCAGCCTGACTAGACCTAATAAAATAGAGAGATTGTTTAAAGTTTCCAGACCTAAAATAAGTATTTGGACCCATAATGGGAAAAATTAGAGCTAAATTAGATTTTATCAAATTGAAAAAAATCTGTTCAGGGAAAGATATTGTTAAAAGGATGAAACGACAAGTTATGGATTTGGAGGCGATATTTGTAAGCCACTTACCCATCAAAGGTATACACTCTGCAGTTTGGAAAAGGCTCAAATCTTAATATCTACAAACAGACAATTCACTCTGAAAGTGGGCAAATAACACAAGAAGATCTCCCATCCCAGAGGAGAGATGGGTGGCAAGAAAGATCTTCATCCTCCTTATCCACTACAAAATGCAAATTAAAACCATCCTTACCCACCTGTCAAAATTTCTAAAATAAAACAGCCTGACAACACCGAATATCGGGAATGACATGAGCAGCTGTATCCCCTGGTTGGTAGAAACGTACAAAGTTAGCGCTGTCTGTAAAAACTAGCCATATAGGGACCATACAGCCAAGCAGGGCACTCCTGTGAAGGAGACAATAGTGCATCTTACACAAAAGTCCATTCTCATATGTTTACAGCAAATTTTCTTCTTGTAGCCCCAAACTAGAAATGATCTAACATGTCTGGCGATGAGTTATTAAAGTGTGAGTCATTTGAATCTTGGAAACCTATTCAGAAATGCAACTAACCATAGATGTGAATGGATAGCTAGAGAATTGCGCTATGCAAGATCTCATTTATGTTACATTCATGAAATGAAAGCAGAGTAGTGATTCCTATGGGTGAATGAAGAGGCAAAGATAGGGAAGAAGTGGGTTGAGTTCTAAAAGGACACTAGTCAAAGCTATTTTGTAGTGGCAGAAATGTATTCTACTTTGAGTTTATCAAAGTCTGTTTTCTAGTTGGGAACGTGCACTACAGTTCTGTAAGACTCTATCCTTGGGGAAAACCAAGTGGACAGAGGGTCTCTCTGTCTTATTTATCTTCCTTGTATATGAATATGCAAACATTTCAAAACGTATTTTAAATCAACACTACCAGACAGTTACTCTGACAAAGTGTGAATGTTTTCCTTAAGGCAACCTGAAAGAGATTTAGAGATCATGTGTTTCTAACCCTTGATATCTTACAGAACATCAACCAGGAGAAGCCTCAGGTATAGCCCAGATCCTTTGAGAAGTACGGAATTGTGCAACTGAGAACCGTTCTAAAGCCACAGGCTGACTCTTGAAGTAGGCATGGTGACCATCACTTCTAGATACCATATATCCTTCCAGAGAGTGTGTGCCTTCAGACTAAAAGAGGATAGCTTGCAGTGTGGCCCGGCTGTGATAGCACTGGTCAGAGCTGGTAATGTAGGCTTGGTGGGTGCTGCTGCAGGGAGGCAGTCTATGCTTGGGGAAAGTCACATCTGCTGCACTACAAAGGCAGCCTTGGGTCAGTGGCTTTGGGCTGCTTCTTCCATTCTCAATTCTGGTCGCTCCAGATGCTTCTTTTCATTCTCTGAGCTTATGTCTCCTTTTAGCAACACATCTCATCTACTCAGCAGGACAGAAGTGACCATGGGGGATGCCGCAGAATCATAGCAGGGCTTAACTACCCCTGCTTCAGGTGAGGAACAGCAACAGGGCACATATAATGGGGCTATCATTTGGAAACTCTGAAAATAAACCCATCCTTCAAAGTGTTGAAAGTACACCACTAACAGAAAATCCTTGTTCAGAGAAACGCTTCATTGTTTGTCACTCTTTATAATATGAAAAGAATAGACAAATTAAAAGGCTAATCTGAGATCTGTGTGACAAGCAGACACTATTAACTTGAGAATTCTCAAATCATTCATCCCCTGCCAGCTCTCAATGAAAGCCCTCTAAACACTTACTCTTGCTTTTCTGTCTACCAACGTTTGAGGATGCTTTTCTGGGCTCCAAGAAAACCCACAAGATAGTGGAATAGGTAATAGGAGCAAGGGGGAGAAAGACATCACAGGGGAGGTGGTGAGAGCATCTGAGTAAGAGGACAGCAACTTGGCTGCCTTTTTACGTCTGCACAGATTTCAAAAACTGAGAGAGGGATTTGCACTGTTTGGCTGAAGCTTTAGGTTGCTAGAGGAGAGAAGCACTCTATTTCCAAAAGCCAGGGATGCTTCTGAATAACCTGCCAAGCTAAGTACAATTCTGGATTAAGAGATCAGCAAGGTTCAGTCCACCTAACCCAGTAGGTGCCAGGAGGAATATGTGCGAGCAAAACAAATTTTCTCAAAAAATAGCTGATGCGAAGGACCATCAGCCATTAGGCTGAGCATGGGAAACTTCTATTGCTATAAGGCAGGATGATGAAAATTGACAATAACATATGACTCAGCATCAGGTAAGATCTCAGTCTTACTCCCTTTCTAGAATGTGTTTGAGCGATTTTTGAACCTGGCAATATTAGAAAGAATAGACTTTGGAATCAAAAGGATATTTGAATCCCAGAGCTTTCTGATTATTAGTTTACCTTAGGCTTGTTTGATTCAATGTTTTCAAGTTGGTTTTCATATCTAAAAAATGGACAGACATGATGACAGCAGCGTAGTTCTTAGGAATGAGAAGGAAGATTATACATCATAAAGTTTCCAGTCACATGGTAGGCACTCAAATATTAGTTTATCTACCACATCTGTATCAACAAAATATTTAGCTTCTGTTTTTTAGAAATTAGACATAAAGTTTCTTCCTTTTTTTTATTAGATATGTTTCTTTACTAACATTTCAAATGTTATTTCCTTTCCTGGTTTCCTGTCAATAAGCCCCCATCCCCACCCACTCCCCCATAAAGGTGTTCTCCCTATCCACCCCCTTACCGCCCCCGACATTCCCCTGCACTGGGGGTCCAACCTTGGCAGGACCAAGGGCTTCCCCTTCCACTGGTGCCCCAACAAGGCTGTTCTCTGCTACATATGCAGTTGGAGCCCTGGGTCAGTCCATGTACAGTCTTTCAGCTGTGGTTTAGTCCCTGGAAGCTCTGGTTGGTTGGTATTGTTGTTCTTATGTGGTTGCAAGCTCTTTCAGCTCTTTCAATCCTTCCTCTAATTCCCCCAAGGAGGGTGCTATTCTCAGTTCAGTGGTTTGCTGCTAGCATTGACCTCTGTATTGGATGCTCTGGATGTGTCTCTCAGGAGAGATCTATATCCAGTTCTTTTCAGCATGCACTTTTTAACTTCATCAAGCTTATCTAGTTTTGGTGGCTGTATATATATGGGCCACATGTGGGGCAGGCTCTGAATGGCCATTCCTTGAGGCGCTGCTCTAAACTTTGCTTCCATATCCCTCCTATGGATATTTTTCCTCTTTTGAGAAGAAGTGGGAGCATCTGCATTTTGATCATCCTTCTTGAGCTTCCCGTGGTCTGTGGATTGCATCTTGAGTAATTTGAGCTTTTTGGCTAATATCCACTTATCAATGAGTGCATACCAACTGTGTTTTTCTGTGATTGGCTTACCTCACTCAGGATGATATTTTCTAGTTCATTCCATTTGCCTATAAATTGCATGAAGTCATTATTTTAGATAGCTGAGAAGTACTCCATTGTGTAGATGTACCACGTTTTTGAATCCACTCCTCTGTTGAAGGGCATGTGGGTTCTTTCCAGCTTCTGGCTATTATAAATAAGGCTTCTATGAACATAATGGAGCACGTGTCTTTTTTATATGTTGGGGCATCTTTTAGGTGTATGCCCAGGAGAGATATAGCTGGGTCCTCAGGTAGTGGAATGTGCAATTTTCTGAGGAATCTCCACACTGATTTCCAGAGTGGTTTCACCAGTTTGCAATCCCACCAACAATGGAGGAGTGTTCCTCTTTCTCCACATCCTCACCAACATCTGCTGTCACCTAAGGTTTTTTTTTTTTTTATCTTAGCCATTCGAACTGGTGTGAGGTGGAATCTCAGGGTTGTTTTGATTTGCATTTCCCTGATATCTAAGGATGTTGAACATTTCTTTAGGTGTTTTTCAGCCTAAAGAATTCCTCAGCTAAGAATGTTTTCTTTAGCTTTGTACCCCATTTTTAATAGGGTTATTTGGCTCTCTGGAGTCTAACTTCTTGAATTCTTTGTATATTTTGGATATTAGTCCTCTATCAGTTGTAGGATTAGTAAAGATCTTTTCCCAATCTGTTGGTTGCTGTTTTATGAGGTCCCATTTGTCAATTCTTGATCTTAGAGCATAAGCCATTGGTGTTTTATTCAGGAAATTTTCTCCAGTGCCCATGTGTTCTAGATTCTTCCCCACTTTTTCTTCTATTAGTTTTAGTGTATCTAGCTTGATGTGGAGGTCCTTGATCCACTTGGACTTAAGTTTTGTACATGGTGATAAGAATGGATCGATTTGCATTCTCCTACATGCTGACCTCCAGTTGAACCAGCACCATTTGTTAAAAAAATGATATCTTTTTTCCTTTGTATGATTTTAGCTCTTTTGTCAAAGATCAAGTGACCATACATGAGTGGGTTCATTTCTGGGTCTTCGTTTTGTTCCACTGATCATCTGCCTGTCTCTGGACCAATACCATATAGTTTTTATCACTATTGCTCTGAAATACTACTTGAGCTCAGGGATGGTGATTCCCCCAGAAGTTCTTTTATTGTTGAGTATAGTTTTCACTATCCTGGGTTTTGTGTTATTCCAAATGAATTTGTAAACTGCTCTTTGTATCCTTATGAAGAATTCAGTTGGAATTTTGATGGGGATTGCATTGAATCTATAGATTTCTTTTGGCAAAATGACCATTTTTATTATATTAATCCTGCCAATCCATGAGCATGGGAGGTTTTTCTATCTTCTGAGATCTTCCTAATTTCTTTCTTCACAGATTTGAAGTTCTTGTCATACAGAACTTTAACTTGCTTGGTTAAAGTCACACTGAGGTATATTATGTTATTTGTGACTATTGTGAAGGGTTTCATTTCCCTAATTTCTTTTCTACTTGGTTGATTTCAGCCCTGAGTTTGATTATTTCCTGCCTTCTACTCCTCTTGGGTTTATTTCTTTTTGTTCTAGAATTTTAGGTGTGCTGTCAAGCTATTGACACATGTTTTTGCAGGCACTCAGAGCTATGAGTTTTCCTCTTAGCACAGCTTTCATTGTGTCCCATAAGTTTGGGTATGTTGTATCTTCATTTTCATTAAATTCTAAGAAGTCTTTAATTTCTTAATTTATTTCTTCCTTGACCAAGTTGTCATTGAGTAGAGCATTGTTCAACTTCCATGTATATGTGGGCTTTCTGTTGTTATTGTTGTTATTGAAGACCAGTCTTAGCTTGTGGTGATCTACAGGATGCGTGGGATTATTTCTATCTTCCTGTATCTGTTGAGGCCTGTTTGGTGACCGATTATATGGTCAATTTTGGAGAAGGTACCATGAGGTACTGAGAAGAAGGATAAAGTTTCTTCTTGCTGCACTTTCCTTAGGCCCATCACCAGATCTGTCAGCATAGAGGTAAAAGTGACCTGACAACTCATCTCTTTAATTTTATATTTCTTACACATGGAAATCAACATCTGGAGACTTTACTAAGGACACAAAACCAGATAATGTTGTAGTCTCTGCTTCCCAGGTCCAAGTTGCCCATACCAAAAACTTTATTACTTTTCTCTTTGTTCTCCTTCACTTAAGAGTCCCAAGGGCTTGGAGTGGTAGTGCAGAGAATTCTGAATCTCTGTAATTGTCTCAACATCTCCTTCAGGCACTGACAATAATAGGTCTTGTGTAAAGGCCACATAATTTGCGCAGTAGAGGGAACTCAGACCTCTTAGCCTTGGATGTACGCAGCAGTTTGAATTCCTATCACCATCAACTATTAATAGCTATTTGTGGTGTTGAGAAGAATTATATATGTCATCTGAATAGTATGGAGTTCTGTGATTGGTTAATGATGCCTGCCACAGCTATGGAATAGGGAAAGTATTAATAGTAGCATAGGTTCATAGGTTATCTCAGATAGGTTCTGCTGAATTCTGTTCTATTTCAGGTGTGTGTTACTTAATCACATTCCATAGATACACGCTTAATCAAGTTTGAGAATCTTTGAAGAAAATTCCCCTGGGTCTCCCATAAGCCTCCTCTGACATGGTCCAGAGGAAGCTATCCCACAGTGGAATCAGCTGAGTAGATGTGTTGATTCAGAATCAAAGGATATATATAGCAGTAGAGAACAAGGAAGATGCAATTTTAACATGCTAGAATGGAGTGGCAGTTTCTAAGAGTCTAGTATATCAAACTCCACGTGGAAAATTGGCAGTCATTAAAAACTATTTATTTTATCCAAGTCAATACATGAGTAAACAAGCATATCTTTTTTCCAAACTTGTAATTATCTAGTGAAGAATTTTAAGATGGGGAAAAAGATGATAGGTATGGGGAACAGATAAACTATTGAGTGAATATGTGTTATTGACATGAACACAGCCATGTCAAGGGCCATAATATCTCACTCACAACCATGGGAATGGCAAAGCTTTCTCTTGCTCAGAGATCCCATGGTTTTTGTGCTAATTTTAACAAAATGTTGATGTGGCCTCCTCTTCCCAGATGTTTACAGCCTGAGACCACTCCCTTACAGTGAGATACCTCAGACTGAGATCTGTTGTAAGGGATGGGTCCGGGGGTACCTGGAAGAGAATAGGGGGACAAGGGACACGAAGAAGGATGACAAGACAAGAGTCTGATCAAGGCAACCATTTTATTTTTCCCCAAGGCTGAATTTATACCATAACATGGGTAACAGAGGGAGGGGGGAAGTAAGAAACATTTATGCAGGCCAAGGACACAATATTCGTGTGGTCAGGGAATCGGCTGATGTTGACAGGATGTCAGAAAGGTGACTTGTTTGTCATATCTATTAGTCAGCAGGATGACTTTATCATATTATTATTCATCTTGACCACCAGATTTGTATTAGTCTTCTGCAGCTGACTGGGGATTTTCCACGAACCCAGTCATACTTAATTCTAACCATAATAATAACATCAATAATGGAGGGCTTCAAGGGCATCGCTCCCAACATCTCCCCCTTCCTTATAGTCAAATGAAAAGGTGGCCAAGTGGCCATGCTGTCCTGGAATGAGCCCCTCGGGAACTGCGTCTGTCCTTAGGTTGGAGTGATATTTGTCACATGGCCAAGAGAATCTTGTGGCCAGGGTCCGTCATGGGATAAGGCAGCAGCTAATGGCGACCCTCCTGTCTTAGGCCCTTTATTCATGAATATATCACTCTCTTACCCGTCATTGACTGTCCAGCTCAGCACGCAGGGGTCACAATTTGTTGATGTTTCAGCAAAGGCATCAGGACAGCAGGCAGAAAAGAATGTTGGCCTCATTTGGCTGAAGGACAAAAATGTCCTTGCCTGGGCTGGGAGGAGATGTGTAGGTGAGCTTGGCCATCATCAAAGCATCCTCCATAGCTAGCCTATGATAATATACCTGAATAGGTTTTGCTGCCATATTATCTACCTGTTGTTTAATAAAGCTGGTTAAACGATTAAATGTCCAAGGGCCAAAAGATATAAGGAAAAGATAAAGACATAAATAGGTATCCCATGCATGTCATGTCAGAAATAAGCAAACCCCAACTCAGTACAGTACAGTATCAATAACTGAAAGTTAAACAATATGTTGATACATAAAAGGATAAATAATGATTGACATTTTTGAAATTCTCAAAGTAAATAGAATAGACAATTCAATTTGGGTTCCTGAAACAATCATAATTGCATTATCCAAAAATCCAAACCCTACAAAAGGTATCACATTGTAGAATAACACATAATTCAGCTGTCGTGAAGTGGGTGGCAGAGCTTCCAATTTTTCTTGTGCGACGGCAATGGACTGGAAGCGGTGCAGTTCTTTGAGCAAGCAGCTCCTCTCGGTGGAGTGCAGGCTGTAGATGAAGTTGCGTGTGCCCTGCACTGTGCTCAGTGCCTCCCTGGACTCCTTCTTTGGATCAGTACCCAGAAGCTGAGGAGTAGGAATGTACAGGCTCTTTTAATATGGTAAGTATAATCCCTGTATCAGTACCTGATTGAAACATTCTAAGACCCCAAGTATATTCATGTGTCCAATCCTGGTTTCAATCCACAGAGGTAAATTTAATATTTAGGGGGATGCACCATCCCCTTGTTTTAGAATTAGAACCTTCACATCGGGAATCTGGGACATGCATATTAGCAGGATGGAAGATATTATAAGTCAAACAACACAGTGTATTAGGTGATAAAATTCTTAAGAACAGAGGAATGGGGCCAGGCAAGAAAGCTAGGGGGTGGCCCAGTGAGAGCTGGTGGAACAACCAGATCAGGTGACAAGTAGAATTCAGTCACACAGCTAAATGAGGAAGCTTTCTTGGGACAAAAAGGCCACTGCAAAAAACGAACGCAAGCTTTGTGCCTGTGAAACAGAAAGGCGAGCAAAGGGGCAGCTGGAGTCTATTATCAGCTGTCTCTCTGGACTTAGATTTTGCTTAAGGAGTACCTCCCTTCAGTGTCAGCTGGGTGGCTCTGCCTCTCAAGAGACCCAGCCTCCAAATGTCACTAGGCTTCCAGTAAGAACTAGTAACAAAAGGATGGAGAGATGGTTAGGACCTGGGTGCTAGGTGCCAAGTGGTTGATAAAAGAATTGTAACTGGTTCACCTGGGACTTTCAGGACCTCAGTAGCAGCCCTTTACCAAACTGTCTCACTGGGTTAAAGGCCCATGGAAAAGAAAACATTGATCCTGACCTTGGCCACAGCCTCCAGTTGGAGTAAGCTGAAGTGCCAGTGCCAAGACTTTCTCCTCTTATCATCCTAGAGTAAAGCCTCTTCTGTCTGGCAAAACAAAGTTCCTCGAAGTCTGCTGCAGACTCTTTCTGAAACACTTTAGGGGCTCCCCTGCCCCCAACCTGGGGCATTTTGACCACAGGGGCAGGAACTTACTGTTGCAGGTATAGGATCAGAGGCACTCTCTATGTCAACGATGACTAATGGGGAAGGTTACTTAATGTTGGAGACTGACTCCTCTCCTGGAATAGGGCCAGCAGATAAGGCAGGCTCCCTTAAAGAACTTCTTTTAATGAACGCTCTCCTTTTGTGAGCAAGTATTGAAGGTCTGGCCACTGAAGGCAGCAACTGGAATTTTTTTTCTCCCCCTCAGGGCAAGGGGATCAAAAGGAGGGGCATCTCTCCTTGGGGAGGAGGCTCAAGAGAGAAAGACAAAACTCCCAGGCAGAAAACAATTTCTCTCAAGCAAATTATTTCCAAGTTAAGCACCAAGAGGACCAAGTAAAATTCCTTGACAAACAAAACAAACAGTTCCATGATTTCAAACACAGTCGTCAGTCCAAGTCCAAAAACCAAAACAAAAGCCCAAAAGACACTCAACAATACCACAGAAAACAAACTAGATAAACAAGACCAAGACAAAGCATCCAAGAACCAATTACCACAGATGTCTGATACCTTCAGTACCTGGCCCAAACTGCAGCTTAACCTTAGCTGCTTCCAGGATGAGGAGGACTATCTGATCCCACCTCCCAACAGGATTCCAGAGTGTCCTCTAGATTCCTTTCTCCTCCTAGAGCATCCTTTAGGGCCTGTGGCCTGTGACAACTAGCAGGTCTGCCTGTCACAGCCTTAAGCCTCTCACAGGACCCACAGCAACCACCAAGGGGACTCTAACCCCTCTCCTGGTGGGACTCGAATGCTTCAGACAGCAGACAAGGACAACACAAGACAACATGAAACAAAGACATGACACAGAGACAAAACAGAAAGTAACACAGAACATAAAACACAGATTTGCTCGAGCTTACCTCCGATCTCCTCGCCAATTGTGGTGTGTGGGGAGCGCAATTCCTGGCAGGTGCACCAAAATGTTGTAAGACCCCATAGTGGCCTTACCTCAGGAGCACCACCCACAAAGCACAGATTGACAAAGTGACCACTGCAATAGCATGAGGGTATAAGGTTATTAATCCACGTACGTGGGGTTGCTCATCCATGTAGGGAGAGGCAACCTCAAATCCAAAAAGCAAACAATTTTTATTTGTTACAGAGGGCAGATTTCAGCCAATCCATTAAATAATCACTAACTCTGCACTATCTTTTGTGTCAATTGTTCCCTCCTGGGGAAACTATGGACAAATATTTCCTACAAAATCTAAGAATTTCTTTAAATCTTTTTTTTCTTTTCTTTTTCTTTTTTTTTTAACCCTATTCTTCCCATCTTGAATGACTCCCTGAGTCCTGTCCCAAAAGCTGACGGTAGAATGCTTGTCCCATCACTCACCACTGAGATCTGCGTCATCCGGGGAGAAACACACACCAAGCCTCTGAACCAAGGTCGGGCAGTCCATGGTTGCCAAAAGCATGGGAGCAAAGGCTCTGAGCAGGGAGCAAAAGCTCTGGGGGAAGCAAAAGCTCCGAGGGGGAGCACAGGCTCCGACAAACAAGGAAGACAGGCCTGCCTATTCACAGGGGACGACGTTCTCCTCCAGAAGACCTCCAAACAGCCCCGCTTTGGGCGCCATTTGTAAGGGACAGGTCTGGGGGTACCTGGAAGAGAATGGGGGGACAAGGGACACGAAGAAGGATACCAAGACAAGAGTCTGATCAAGGCGACCATTTTATTTTTCTTCAAGGCTGAATTTATACTATAACATGGGTAACAGAGAGAGGGGGGAAGTAAGAAACATTTACACAGGCCAAGGACACAATATTCATGTGGTCAGGGAATTGGTTGATGTTGACAGGATGTCAGAAAGGTCACAGGTTTGTCATACCTATTAGTCAGCTGGATGACTTTATCATATTATTATTTTTCTTGACCACCAGATTTGTATTAGTCTTCTGCAGCTGGCTGGGGATTTTCCATGAACCCAGTCATACTTAATTCTAACCATAATAATAACATCAACAATGGAGGGCTTCAAGGGCATCGCTCCCAACACTCTGTTAAGTCTGCCCCCTCATTCAGCAGTATGCAGTAAACTCACCTCCTAGTTCAGATGTATGAAACAAACATTCTGTGTTTCCAAGTTTTTGCTGCATGTCTTCATCAGAATACACAGCCCACCAGCCCAGCCAACCAGATCCCAGCTCCCCCCCCCTCTCTCTCTCTCTGTGTTATTGTTGTTGTTGATGATGATGATGCTGTTGCTGTTGCTGCTGCTGCTGCTGCTGCTGCTTCTGTTTCTTCATTCCCCATCTCCCTAGTTAGATCAATCCTTACACCTTGCACATCTTAGCAGTAGAGAGGTGGGTAAGACAGGATTCCCTATCTGTTGCTATAACACACATTGCCAAGTTTCTGAGAACATGGCTTAGATGTTGTGAAAGAGGTGTATTTGTGAATTCAAGGTCAGTTTGGTCTACATGGTGAGTTTCAGGCTACCCTGGGCTACAAAACAAAACAGAATAAAAAGCAAAAAAAAGGGAAAAAGGAAGGAAGGGAGGGAAGAGGAAGAGAGGGTGAGAGGGAAAATATTTGATTCCAGCTTAACTTAAAGATAATTTTATAACTGATGCAGAATGAACTTGAGTAAGATCATTCAAAGCAGGCTAAGTATGTAAACCCAATAGTTCTTACCTTTGAGAATGCTGGTCGACGCCCCCATGGTTTGTGTTCCAACATTTGTGTGCATGAATCTTGTTGGGAGGCAACTGTCCAATCACAAACTTATTTCCTAGTTCTGTTTGTGTCCAGGTGTAACCAGTTGGTTGGTTCTCACCAACAGAGTGTGAAAGTACTGTGAGCCACCTCTAGAATGTTCTGTTAGCTGAAACCAGAAGATAGAGTAAGGGAACTTGCGCATCTGAATTTTTGTATTAAAGAAACATCATCCTGGAATACTGACAAGGAGAAGGAGAAAGTAGCCATTAAAAACTATGCCAGAGCATCCTGTTCTTTGTCTGAGTTGGGTCTTCTGAGGGAAATAGGAATGGCCATCTCCAACCTGTAGTTTTCCTATGTACTACAACAGAAATAGCCATCTCTTAAGTCAATGACTGGAGGAAAATAATTCAAACATCATATCATATAAAAGACTGATACCCAGATACTCTAAGAACTCTTAAAGCTCAATAATGAGAAATTTAGCAGTCTGGTAAAAATAGATGACAGAAACAAAAGCTTTGTTTAAGAAGATACCTGGAGAGAAAGGAGGCAAATTGAAGGATGGTCATTGTTATGGTGGTTGTTCTTGTCAACTTGACTTCGTCTGGAGTTAAGTAATGCTCAAGCAGCAGGACACACTTGTGAGAAACTTTTCCTGATTAGATCATTGGATGTGGGAAAACCCATCCTAAATCTGGCTCACACTGTCTAGTGACAGTTTGTGTAAAAGACTGGTAAGAAGAACATTTTCAGTCTTTGCCTGCTTACTTGCCCTCACTCTTGCTGGCAAGTTTATTCCTTCAGTGGTATTGAAGTCTACTTCTTCATGATTCTAACATAAACTGAAGGCCAATTGTGACTTCTAGCTTTGTCTACTGAACAACTGCTGGATTCATGGAGTTTCTGTTGGGAGACAGCCACTGTTGCAATAGTCAAATCCCAGGCTATTAGCCACTCTAACAAATCCTGTATATATACCGATTCATTAATTGTTTCTCTAGAGAACCCGAACTAATACAAATGAAATGTCATATGTTTTTAGTGAATTGGGAGTAAATCCCCAGCAGGTACCACTCTACTATAATGATCAAAGCCTAAAGCACACATAACATCACCTGCTATTGAGAAGACTGTTTGATGCTGCTTTACAGAACGAAAAATATTCTCTTGGGTTGTTTTTTGTTCTTGAGTCAGTGTCCATGTAATCCAGGTTGATTTTTACCTTGCAAAATCACTAATGCCTGAGAGATCACAGGCCAGCACCACTGAACTGAGCTGAAAATACTCATTCCAAAAACAATTCTGGTATTTGCTCAAACGAATCAAATACTTATCTCTATATAACATCTCTCTCCAAAAGGGTTAGAAAGGTGACGCAGGGATTAAGAACACTTGTTTCTCTTGAAGAGATTCCCCCATTGAGTTCCTGCAATGATATGGTGACTCACAACCATCTGCCATTCTGACTGCCATTCTGAATCCAGGGATGGATTCCAAGGCCCTCTTCTGGCCTCCATAGACACTTTATGCATGCAGTATGTGTGCCAGCAAAACACAAAACAAATCCACACAGATATTTATACCAGCTTTATTTATCACCACCCAAATTTGACCCTCAGTCGATGAACAGAAAAGTGAACAGTAGTGCCTTCAGATATGGAATGTTATTTAGCACCAAAAGTATTAACACCATTAAATAACAAACTCATGTTATTTTATAACAGTTGTAAAATTTTCACAAAATTTCGATGTATTGGACTGGTGAGATGGCTCCATGGATAAAGTGCTTGCCACGCAAGAGTGAAGAACTGAGTTAGATTCCCAGAACGTGAATAAAGCTAGTCTTGGTGATATGTACCTTAATCCCAGCACTCTTATGCTGAGATGGGAGTTGGATACAGGTGAATTCCTGGCTAGCTAGTCTGTCATGTACAACTGCAAACAGATAGACACTATCTCACAAAAGGTAAAAGGCAAGGACCTACGTGGGAGGATGTTCTCTAACCTTTCCATATATAATATCATCATTCATTGAATGTGTACACACACAGACACGCATGCCTAATCATCACTCACACACACACACACACACACACACACACACACACACACAAGGGGAGAGAGAGAGAGAGAGAGAGAGAGAGATCAAGGAGCTGGGGGAATGAAGTCCATGAGCTGAAGGGATTTTAGGGTAGGGAAGGATGTTAGAAAAGCTTGGATGCTAGCATGGACTTTGAAACGTGTAACAGGTACTTGTAATAAATAGTAAAGGAACCTGGAGGTTACCAGGTGCTTTGATGTGCTGATAGGCCTCACATGTCCCTTCTGGCAAAGATAAGAAAAATGGGTCCTTTTGGTACAGGGGAAATTAACTTCACACTTTCCTGAGGAATTCTGGCTTTTATCTAACTGCCAGCAGTCTTCCTAGAGTCCAGGTTGAGACCCTTTTTGGATTTTTGGACTGCCTTTTGGAGTTGGGAGAATTGGAATTTCCTGTGGACCTAACAGAAATCACAATGAATACCATGCATACACTCCAAGTTCTTGTATTGCGGTTACATGATCTAAGGAAATGTTTATAAAACAAATGTACCAAATTCTAAGTGGCAGCTTTTTTAGAAGTTGAGCTCGCACTTTCTGCTTGTTACCTTTACTATTTAAATTCTCAACACACCTATTCCTTGTGCAATAGAAGTATCTTTGGGGGCTGATGAGATGACTCAGTAGATAAAAGTCACTTAGTCACACATTGTGGAAGAAGATAACTAACTTCTGCAAGTGGCCATCCGACCTCCATACAAACTTGTACACAAAAATACACACACACACACTTAAGAACACATAATAAATAAATAATAGACAAAGACAATTTGAAAATATGCTGCATCGAGATTGGCTTCGTTGCTGTGGCTATAGCTCCCTCAGCCTGCAACGTTGGGTGTCCCCAGGGCCTTCTGTGCCATCATGCTATGTGGGATACGCTGGTACAATTTCTTCCCAGCTCCCCATTCATGCCTCAGTCTGCAGGATCCACTGCTTTCTTAGATCCCTTTAAATGTTCTTTTGCTTCTTTCTGTGTTCTTCCACCTGTACACAGAACTTCTATGTTCTGCTCTCTGCTCTCTGTTTCACGCTGGCAGGACCTTTTTCAGGATAACTTTTATCCCTTCTGAAATCTCAGTCTTCTAAAGGCAAATCTAACTGCTGCTGTTTTCTGTCGTTGCCTACTCGGAATGGAGTCCGAAACTCCCTATGACCAGCGTCAGCTGAGTTTCAGCTCGCTTGCTCTTCACCGCAGGCATTCATTCCAGCCGCTAAAGGAAGTCTGAGGGACAGCCGTGTTTGAAGCACTGTTCTGGATGGAATGCATTCTGCTAACTACCTATTCTACCTATAACTATTCTAATAACAGGACAGAAATTATAGGCTCCAAAGAAGGCCCCAGCCTTCTTTGACTTCATGGTGCTCATATCTTTGTATAGCATGCTTTGTATAGCATGGTTGTATACCAAACCATGCTTGGCCTGTGTAACCAATAGCATATATGAAATCTTAGGGCCAAAAGTCCAGCTACAGCTCTTAAAGTTATCAGAGGACTTCAGTTTCTCTCCAGTGCTTGTCTTCCTAGGACTGATTGCATGTGCTCACAGCTTGACATCTTGTTTCTCTAGAAATTATGGAACAGAAATAAGCTATGATCCCTTCCATGATTATACATGTAACACATATGGAGGGATACCTTTTAATTATTAAATTTTAGCATCCTTATTTATAATAGCCAGAAGCTGGAAAGAACCCAGATGCCCTTCAACAGAGGAATGGATACAGAAAATATGGTACATCTACACAATGAGTAGTACTCAGCTATCAAAAACAATGACTTCATGAAATTCATAGGCAAATGGATGGAACTAGAAAATATCATCCTGAGTGAGGTAAACCAACCACAAAAAACCCCACACATGACATGGTATGCATTCACCGATGAGTAGATATTAGCCCAAAAGCTCAGATTACCCAAGATACAATCCACAGACCACATGAAGCTCAGGAAGGATGATCAAAGTGCAGATGCTTCAGTCCTTCTTAGAAGAGGGAACAAAAAATATTCATAGGAAGAGATAGGGAGACAGAGTTTGAAGCAGAGACTGAAGAAATGGGCATTTAGACCCTGGCCCGCCTGGGAATTCATCCCATATACATACAGCCACCAAACCCAGACAATATTGTTGATGCCAAGAAGTGCATCCTGACAAGAGCCTGATATAGCTGTCTCCTGAGAGGCTTTGCCAAAGCATGACAAATACAGAGGTGAATGCTAGCATCCAACCATTGAACTGAGAACAGGGCCACCATTGGAGGAGTTAGAGAACGGATTGAAGATGAAGGGGCTTGCAACCCATAGGAAGAACAACAACACCAACCAATCAGAGCTCCCAGGGACTAAATCACCATTCAAAGAGTACACATGGACAGACCCAGGGCTCCAGCTGCATATGTAACCGAGGATGGCCTTGTTAGACACCAATGGGAGGAGAAGCCCTTGGTCCTGCCAACGATGGACCTCCCGAGGTAGGGGAGTGTCAAGGTGGGGAGGCAGAAATGGGTGGGTGGTTGGGTGGGGAAACACCCTCATAGCAGAAGGGAAACGGGGGTGGAATATGGGGTTTATGGACAGGAAACCGGGAAAGGAGATAACATTTGAAATTTAAATTTTAGAAATCCAATAACTTTTTTTTATTTTTATGTAGCTTCTGACATTCCTACGGACACAGTATAACAGAAAACTCCCAGATCATCTGGATCATAAAATATGCCCACCACTTCTTCCTCAATGGTTCCTGAGCCTGACCTGTGGAAGTGTTTTTGTTGTTGTTGTTGATGTTGTTGTTGTTGTTGTTGTTGGTTGGTTGGTTTTTTTGTTTGTTTTTGTTTTTTTGGTTTTTTTTTTTTTGATGTAACCAATGGGGACTGGGCTCAACAACTCTGTCTGTTGATTGGATGTAATTTTCTGCAATGGTCTCCGTCTGTTACAAAAAGAGGATTCCTTGATTTAGGGTAAGTATTACACTTACCTGTGGGTATAAAAGGACAAATATTTAGGATGTCATTAAGGATCATAATGGTTTGGTAAAGTGAGGGTTGTGGGCTCTATGGCTTCATGAGGCCTGGGAGGTTGGCTACTTGGTTAAGTTTCCGGTACCAAGTATGATTTCCCTCTTTCTGAGCAGGTCTTCAGTCTGATTAAAGAACTGTTGGTTCCCCTCAAGGTATCAGTGCCACCACTGACTGAAATTTTCTAAATGGACTGAGCATTCTCCTCTAGTCCAGAGTATGAGAGAGATACAAAGCAATTTTGGTTACTTTTTTCTCCTACTACAAATGAACATTAGTGGAACTTTAGCACCAACAGATATGCCTTCCAAAGAAGGCACAGTAATGATGAAATAAATAATTCAGCTTGTGTAAAGCTCATTCCAAGATAAATGGTTAATGGGTCTGCCAGTGAGACACATTAGTGTGGAGTTGCATCAGGATATAAAACTCCTAAATATTTATATCTATTCTTTATTCAGTTACCAAGTCTCTCCACATTCCTAAGCTAATAACTAGAACTATAATGGCAGCAGTGTTTTTCTCCGCTGAATATCCTTCAATCTTCAACTAGTTAATCATGTTGTTCAGGGAAAGACCTTGTAAACTTCCCATCATAGAACCACGATGTGGTGCTTTTAATAAAAATAGCTTCCATGGGCCATTAGGGATCGGCACTATTAGGATGTGTTGTCTGGTTGAAATAGATGTGACCTTTTTGGAGAAAGTGTGTCACTGGGAAAAGGCTTTGAGATTTCAGATGCTCAACTCAGGCCCAGTGTCACTCTCTTCTTGGTGTCTGAAGATACAGGTATAGAACTCTAAGATACCTTTCCAGCACCATGTCTGCCTATGTACCACCATGCTTTACATCATGATAATGAACTAAACCGTTGGACTCTAAGCCAGTCCCAACTAAACATTTTCCTTTTGAAGAGTTGCTGTGGTTATGGTGTCTCTTTTCACAGCAATAACCCTAACTAAGACTCCCAATATTTATGGAAATAACATATTCAGGAAGATGTATTGCTGGGAATGGGACATTTGTGATGTATATTTCTAATGTCCTCACACTATGAACCAACACTTGAACTCACAGAACTCTGCTGCCTCTAACGACATGTGCTACCATGCCCAGCTTTACAGAGGTTTATGAGTGCACTCTAAACAATTCTTATAAATCTTGTCTCGTGGCAGTAAACTGACATTTAAATTAAATATTAATTTGATTATACTAAGTGTTCATTGTGCATAGAATTTAATGCTTCCAAGAGAAAATTAACTTTTAATAGATGTGTGGCAGAAAGATTAACTATTTAGACAAATTCCCTTTGTAAAAATCAGAGTCCAGTTAGACTCTGCATAAGTAGTAATTTTATGTAAATGTAAATACACAAAAGTCTATGAATTTGAATTACATATTATCTGATTATAAGGCTGCATCATTGGTGTATATACAGCTTTTTTAATTGGGATTTTTTAACTTAACTGTTTATGGAGGTTCAGGAACCATGGGGGTATATAAACTAGAGACTTCATTTATTCAACTGTGGGAGGTAGTCAAGCAGTCTCCGTAGGACTGTTGTCTGTCTTTGATGATATGTTTTGAAGTTTGTGGGGACAGAAAGTTAGATGGGGAAGGTGGATGCTGACCTTCTCTCCTTGATTTAACTCTCTTCTGGTTATTTGGAAATCCTTTCTCAATTAGATCTAGGCATCATCTGTAAATGTTTTTGCTGTATTCATCATAGTTTGAAAAAGCTTTAGTACTAGTGAAGTTGTCCACAGTTGCCAGAGAATTTCACACAGTGGGTGGCTATTGCTTTCTCCCCAAAGCTCTGGGAAACCCTCTTCTACCACGTGGGCTAATATAATTTCAAAGGTGAAGCACCTGACACCATTTATGGTGGTTTTCTAGCAAGGTCAACACTCAGGTTAGACATTCCACTTCCTTTTATGGTACCAGTGTGAGATAGAGATATGACAGATAGATAGATAGATAGATAGATAGATAGATAGATAGATAGATAGATAGATAGATAGATAGACAGACAGACAGACAGACAGACAGACAGATGCTGGGGATAGGGTATAGCCTGGCATCTAGTTCCCTGAGAAAGGCAGTGAGAGGGAATATAGAGTTGGTAATCAGGGTTAAAAGCTGCTTACTTTTTGCAATTTAACTCTTTAACTCTGCTATTCTGTGGCCAAAAAGCTGCTGGTTTCTGGCAATTTAACTCCTGCTGATAGTAGCAGAGTATAAAGAAAAAAGCTTAGTTACTTGGGTTTTTTTTTCTTGCTGGCTCAAGAGCCCCACAATGGCCAGGTAATAATTCCAGAGCTCATTAACTCTTCATGAGCCAGAGAAAAAAGAAAAGGAAGAAAGGAAGATAGGGACACACCACACACACACACACACACACACACACACACACACACACACACACACACACTAGTCAGGCCCAATCGCCTGTTTCATCTATTTCACAAGGGCACATGTATACTTTATACTTATGTACATACACATATACCTACATATGAACATACATATAGACAGACATATATACATATATTCATTAGTGGATGGAGTAGAGCCCCAAAAGCCACACTCTATTTCTTTTCTCTGGCAAATTACACCTTCTTAGACAATTTTTTTAATAAAATTACCTCATAGATAAAATGTTACACAAAATGCAACCTACAGAAGGATGTCAATACTAAGTACAAAGCAGTGTTTCATTCTATAAGTTCACTATAAGTTCAAAATGACAGACATGGTCTTGCTTTATCATAGTGCACACTTCTGGCTTCATCTTTGAACCTAACCTAGAATGAATGATTTTCCTTGATGACAAATCTGTCCCAAGTGTTTCTCTTCTTAGTGCAATTTCTGAAAGCTCATTGTATTCCTTATTATGCAGTCTTTACTTACTATTCTATGAGAAGTGGGCACATTCTATTCTTGATTCTAGCTTTATTACATCTTTCCAGCAAAACAACTAAAACCAACTCCATAAACTTTCTTCCTAAAACTATTTGAATCAAATCAGGAATGCTATACAGTCATTAATTCATCTAAACAGCATTAACTTATGAAACTTCATCTTTCATGTTGATAAGCAGAAAATGTGCCCAATAAGGTGGGGTGATACCCAGGAATCATTAAGCTTTGTAGAAGTTGCAGGGAAGACACATCAGCAGTGAGTAGCAATCCTGGGACAAAATCTGTGGGCCATGCTCTCTGGAATGCACTCATTGCAGCCACACATAATGGTGGGCCATCTCCCAGAAACTTATTTGCCATAACTTTTCCTAGATGACTTCTGTCAGATAGATAGATAGATAGATAGATAGATAGATAGATAGATAGATAGATAATAAATGATAAAATGAATATATTTATAATGAATATATATATAATGAATATGTATATAAAATGAAAATATATGGGATTTATTATAATGACTTATAGATTATGGTCTGACTATTCCAGTATTGGCTGTTTCTCAATGAAAAATTCCAAGAATCCAGTAGATGTTCAGTCTATGAGACTGGATACCTTTTTTGGCCTTCAGTATATTCAGGAATCTTAATGTAGTCTCTAACACCATGAAGAACTTCCTCAACTGAAGAATATAGGAACTTGCTAATCAGAGTGACGACAAACAGCCAAAAAACAAAAGCCTCCTTCTTCCTTTTTCCAAATCTTTTATATAGGTTGCCAGCAGAAGGTATGGCCCAGATTTAAGAACGATATCTTCACCTCAAAAGACTCATATTTAGGGTGGGTATTCCAACTTCAGATGATTAAATTAAGAAAAAATACTCTGCTTCCGGTTTCCTCCTGTGCCTGAAGCTGACCCAGTCACTCAGCTCTCTGTACCCAAATCTCATGGGAGAGAGAGCTGGACTCTCAGAAGTGCAGACAATCCTGAGAGCTCAGTGGAGACCACCCTTCTGTTCACATTCCTGGCCCAAGAGGAACACACCAGGTGCCCTCTGGACACAGGAACCAAGGAGCAAACAGGGACAGGATCCTTCTGGTCTCTGCCTGAGCTCAGAGCTGAAAAACAGTTGCCGGCAGCACTGACCTACCTGAGAGCAGAGGTAAAGCAACCACTTCTGCTCAAAGGGACCTGGCCTGGATCCCCTGGAACACAGGAACCCAGGAGCAGTCTGGGAGAGGTTCCTGCTGATTTCCGCCTGTGCCTGGAGCTGACCTTGTTCCACAGGTCTCTGTACACAGATCCTGCAGGGAGAAAGCCAGTCTCCCAGAGTGCTGACACACAGGCTTACAGGAGGATCAAGCCACTGTCAGAGACAGCAAGACCAGCTAACACCAGAGACAACCAGATGGCGAGAGGCAAGCACAGGAACTGAAGCAACAGAAACCAAGACTAGTTGGTATCATCAGAGTCAAGTTCTCCCACAAAAGCAAATAATGGATATCCCAACACACCGGAAGAGCAAGATTTGGAATTAAAATCACATCTCATGATGATGACAGAGGACTTTAAGAAGGGCATAAATAACTCTCTTAAAGAAATACAGGACAACACAGGTAAACAAGTAAATCACAAAGGGAGACAACCCTGGAGATAGGAAACTTAGGAAGGAGATTAGGAGTCATAGACACAAGCATCAGAAACAGAGTACCAGGGAGAGAGGAGAGAATCTCAGGGGCAGAATATACCATAGAAAACATTGACACAACCATCAAAAAATGTAAGTGCAAAAGCTCCTAACCCAAAATATCCAGGAAATCCAGGACAGAATGAGAAGATCAAACCTAAGGATAGCCAGTATAGGAGAGAAAAATGTTCTCAACTTAAAGGATCAGAAAATGTCTTTAACAAGATTACAGAAGAAAACGTTCCTAACCTAAAGAAAGAGATGCCCATAAACCTACAAGAAGCCTACAGAACTCAGAATAGACTGGACCAGAAAAGAAATTCCTCCCATCACATAATAGTCAAAACACCAAATGCAAAAAACAAAGACTATTGATTCACAAAGCAGCAAGGGAAAAGGGTCAAGTAACATATAAAGGCAGACCTATCAGAATTATACCAGACATCTCACCAGAGACTATAAAAGCCAGAAGATCCTGGGCAGATGTCATACAGAACTTAAGAGAACACAAATGCCAGCCCAAGCTACCATATCCACCAAAACTCTCAATTAACATAGATTGAGAAACCAAGATATTCCATGACAAGCCTAATTTACACAATATCTTTCCACAAATCCACCTCAACAAAGAATAATATATGGAAAACTCCAACACAAGGAGGGAAATTATAACCTAGAAAAAGCAAGAAAGTAATCTTCTTGCAACGAACTCAGAAGAAGAGAGCCACACAAACATAATTCTACCTCTAACAACAAAAATAACAAGAAGAAACAATCACTATTCCTTAATATCTCTTAAAATCAATGGATTCAATTCCCCAATAAAAACACAGAGACTAAGAGACTGGATAGGGAAAAAGGACCCAGCTTTGCTGCATACAAGAAACACACTTCACTTACAAAGACAGACACTACCTTGGAATAAAAGGCTGGAAAACAATTTTCCAACCAAATGGCACCATGAAACAAGCTGGAGTAGCCATTCTAATATCAAATAAAATTGACTTTCAGCCAAAAGTTATCAAAAAAGATAAGGAAAGACACTTCATATTCACCAAAGGAAAAATCCACCAAGATGAACTCTCAATCCTGAATATTTATGCTCCACATACAAGGGCACCTATATTTAGAAAAGAAACCTTACTAAAGCTCAAAGCACACATTGCACCTCACACAATAATGGTGAGAGATTTCAACACCCCACTCTCATAATGGACCCATCATGGAAACAGAAACTAAACAGAGATATAGAGAAAATTGATAAGAGTCAAATAAAAATTATTATTAAAAATTGGGGTACAGAGCTAAACAAAGAATTCTCAGCTGAGGCATATCTAATGGCTGAGAAGTAGCTAAAGAAATGTTCAATATCCTAAGTCATCAAATCAAAATAGCCCTGAGATTCCACCTTATACCAGTCAGAATGTCTAAGATCAAAAAACTCATGACAGGTGACAACAGATGCTGGCAAGGATGTGGAGAAAGAGAAACACTCCTCCATTGTTGGTGGAATTGCAAGCTGGTACAACCATTCTGGAAATCAGTCTGGAGGTTCTTCAGAGAATTGGACTAGTACTACCCGAGGACCCAGCTATACTACTTTTAGGCATATACCCAAAAGATGCTCCAACATAGAACCAGTATACATGCTCCACTATATTCATAGCAGCCTTATTTATAATAGCCAAAAGTTGGAAACAACACAGATGTCCTTCAACAGAGGAATGGATACAGAAAATGTACACATCTACACAATGAAGTACTACTCCACTATTAAAAACAATGACTTCATGAAATTCATAGGCAAATGAAATGAACTAGAAAATATCATCCTGAGTGAGGTAAATCAATCACAAAAAAACACACATGTTATGCACTCACTGATAAGTGGATATTAGCCCACAAGCTCAAATTACCCAAGATACAATCCATAGACCACATGAAGCTCAAGAAGAAGGATGACCGAAGTGCAAATGCTTCAGTGCTTCTTAAAAGAGGGAACAAAAATATCCATAAGAGGAGATTGGAGACAAAGTTTGGAGCAGAGACTGAAGGAATGGTCATTCAGAGTCTGTCCCACCTGGGGATCTAGTCCATGTACATACAGCCACCAAACCTAGACAATATTACTGATACCAAGAAATGCATGCTGACAGGAGCCTAATATAGCTGTCTCGTGAGAGGCTCTGCCAGAGCATACAAATACAGAGGCTAATCCTCATAGCCAACCATTGAACTGAGAATGAGGTCCCCACTGGAGGAGTTAGATAAAAGATTGAAGGAGCTGAAAGGGTTTGAAACCCCATAAGAACAACAATACCAACCAACCAGAGCTCCCAGGGACTAAACCACTATCCAAAGAGTACACAGGGACAGATCCATTGCTCCAGCTGCTTATGTAGCAGAGGATAACCATGTTGGGCATCAAAGGGAGAAGTCCTTGTTCCTGCCAAGGCTGGGCCTCCCCAGAACTAGGGGAATGTTATGTCTTGGAGTTGGTAACGGTGGATGGTTGGGTAGGGGAAAGTGGATAACATTTGAAATGTAAATAAAAAAATACCCAATGAAAAAAAGACAAGAAAAATCCTTCCACGAGTATATCTAGTTGCTCAGGTTTTAATTAATCCCAGATGTAGTCAAGTTGGTGACCAAGAATAGCCAACACACTTGTTAAGGAACAAAATAATACAGCCCATGAAAATATTCTTTTTTTTTCCCAGAGCTGGGGACTGAACCCAGGGCCTTGCGCTTGCTAGGCAAGCACTCTACCACTGAGCTAAATCCCCAACCCCGAAAATATTCTTTTTTTAATTTGGAAACATTCTTCACACCTAGCTAATGTGGACTAGGCATTCTCCATCATTAGCTCACTGATAAGGTGCACATTGTTTTCATTTAACATATTTTAGAACTCTGTCTCTCTTCTTTGAGTAAGACATTTTCCTCCTTTCTACCCTATCCATGAGTTCAAGGTGTTATATGGAAAGTATATTCAATGCTGGGTTCTGAAGTGTACTGTAGCATATGACCAATGCCTTCAGCAATCAGCATATGACTCAAGTTGTGATCTGTTCAGGATAAAGATTATGTAGGATGTTGACTGGAGCATACTGGAAGACAGTCATGTAATTTCTACTGGTGTATGAAGAGAATGAGTGTCCTGCAACCTTGAGGAAGAATACAAGCGAATCCCATCCTAACAGACTAAAGTGGAACCCGGAGAGTGGCAGAGGAAATCCTACAGTGGTGAACCCTCAAATACAACTCTCCTCCATTTAGCCTCCACTGGACTGCTCTGTGGGATAGTACATCCATTCTGTTAAAGCCAGTTTCAGAGGCTGTCACTTGAGGCCAAATAATTTTGGAATCATGCAAAGCTTTAGCAGAAAAGGAGGCTCCTGCATCACTGAGTTTAATAGGCCCAGTTTTGTTATTGAGATGATTACATTAATACCCTGTTACCACCAGACTTGATTCAACTATCAAGTAAATAAGACCATATAAATGCTAATTATTATTGACTAGTTATTATCTCTAGGGTAACCAAGTCTTCTGGTTTTTCTTTACAAGCAAGATATAAATAGAGATTGCTTACTAATTGCTTCCACTAATCCCACTACAGCTGAAGAAGGTATATTTAAAGGTGTTTTGTCTTTCTAATGTTTTTTGTAGCCACTACTTTATATCACCAGTTAATATTGGTTTTTAATATTGTCTCATCATCACCTGGAAGCCAAAGTGAGACTCACTGAAACTCATTTCAACACCCCAACATACAGAAACCAATTGCTTTCACCCTGTTTCCAGACTGGGTCATATGTTGAGGCCAAATTTAGGAACAGGATGACCAGGCATTGACTAGTCAGCTGTTGAGATAACTTGCAGGTGAAGTCAGTAACTAAATTATATTTTCATTTCAAATCTGTCTCCTTTTTACTTTTATAAGCAAAGGGTTGAGCAGGCTAACTAGCTATCGGAACACTATATTTGTATGAAGAGATCAACATGCATCTTCACTGAACTCCAAGAGGACTGGGTAAAGGCAGAGATGGATTCACTAGATGGCACACTACTGTCAACGAGCTGCACCTCAGGGCTGAGGGCTGACTGTCCTATCTGCCTTCTGCTTAGACCTGGGTGTCAATACCCCAGTCTCTTAATTCTTTCCTTACAAGGGGGAACTTTTATCATAAAGGATGGTTTGTGCATTTGGTCTAAGTCCTTATTAGATCTCCATGTTTTATGGCCATAGCATTTCACCGTGGAGCTGCCCCTGCCCCTGTGCCTGCTCTCTACCATTTATCATGCTGACAGCTTAATAGAGCTGTAGCTCTGGCAGATGGAGCAAAGATGTGTTCTCTGACACAACGGTAAGGAGCTTTAACCCTATCATGGAGTCTCTTGACATACCAAGACAACGTCTCCTGCTAACATTTCCAAAGTGACAAGAGTGTCTGGAAAGAGAGCACTTTAAGGGCATATAAATGTGCATCCTTACGGATGATGCCCAGATCAGGTTAGAGAAATTTTCTAACATTACTGCTTTCCAGTTAATATTCTCCTGAGGAAACCATTATTCTGACTTCTTAGCAACAAAATTGTTCTTATCTGTAACTGAGTAAGAAAATGAAAACATATTTTATATTGATAGAACCATGTGTCATATCGTCATGTCTCTGAGATTCATTTATGGCATAGCATACTTCATTGTTTTTTTCACTGCTCTACAGTTTTCTATGATATAGAGGTACGTACATATATATCAACTGTTTATCTACCCATAGTCATACAGTCTTCAAGTTAGCGAGCAAGGTGTCTGTTTGGTCTTTGAGCATTTTCAGTTGTCTTCCTATGTTTTCGTCATTGTATATTCAAATGAATTTACTCTGTGCTTTCTAAGGGGCATAATTACTGAATCTAACAAGAACTATTTTGACCTGTCGAAATTGTATTTTAGGCTAAATAAAGTTCAGTTTGACAATGTTAATTTAATAAATAAGTATTTTGCATCCAGGATATGAAACCTGCTCTTGAAGGCATGCATGGGAAGACAGTTGCATAAACTCAAGAATGCCATTGAGAATGGTTGGTTTAGAATACCAGAACAGGAGAACACAAAAACCATAAAATCCTCAATATTCCCTTCCTTAGCTTTGAGGCCACTCACTGGCAAGTCTAATCACTGGTTGACTTCGATGCACTGTGCTCGCAAACAAGGCAGAAATAGTCAAGTAAATTATTGTTAAAATGGTACCTGAGGCCCCTGGGATGGCAGGCTGATAGGTCATGTTCCTGACCAGTCCAAGTCCATCCAGGAGACTTGGGCCAGGTCTCTGTCCACTGACGGAAGTGTGGGTTGTACATTAGAATGCAGAGAAGGTTTCCTAGTACTTTTCCCTACTGTATGACTTTGCTGAGTACTTAGGGAGCCTCCCATTCAGACACCTACCTGCAAATAGTTTCAGCCATCATCAACACTGTGTGAGTTAGGCACTCACTACACACTCCTCTGCTTGCACTGTTGGGGGTGGGGCTATGAGAAAAGGCTTGCACGCTGACTTAGGATAAATGTTGAAGAAAAGAAAATTTGTCAGCTCTTTAGTTACATAGTTTTTTTTAGCAGCCAATTTCAAAACTATACTCGAAACTCCCAAATGTCTTTACCTTCATGGTTTGTGAAGGTACATGATACAATAAGTTTACACACAAGAGGAGTATGAGAAAATGACTGGCATTATTTAACATTTGTTGTTTTTGTTTTTTTTTTAATTTTCTGTATTGACTTCTGTATTTTTTGTTTATTTGGTTGGGTTTTTTTTTTGGTTATTTTATTTATTTACATTTCAAATATTATCCTCCTTCCCAGTTTTTCCTCTACAAGCCCCATATCCCCCCTCTCCCTCTGCTTCTATGAGGGTGCTTCCCTCACTCGCCCACCCACTCCTGCCTCAATACCCTAGCATTCCCCTACCCTGGGTCATCGAACTTCCAGAGAACCAAGGGCCTCCTCTCCCAGTTATGCCAGATAAGGTCATCCTCTGCTATATATCTAGCTGGAGCCATGAGTGCCCCTATGTGTACTCTTTGGTTGGTGGTTTAGTCCCTGAGAGCTCTGGGAGTTCTGGTTAGTTAATATTATTGTTCCTCTTATAGGGTTGCAAACCCCTTCAGCTCCTTCAGTCCTTTCTGTAACTCCTCCATTGGGATCCCCATGCTCAGTCTTATGTTTGGCTACGTGTATCCACATCTGTATTGGTCAGGGTATGGCAGAGCATCTCAGCAGACAACTATACCATGCTCCTGATAGCAAGTGCTTCTTGGCGTCAGCAATAGTGTCTGGGTTTGGTGTCTGCAGTGGGATGGAACCCTAAGGGGGCAGTCTCTGGATGGCCTTTCCTTCAGTCTTTGCTCCACTCTTTGTCCCTGCATTTCTTTTAACGAGAGGAATTCTGGATTGATATTTTTGAGTTGGGGATGGATGGCCCCATCCCTGAACTGGAAGCCATGCCTATCCACTGAATATGGTCTCTAGAGGTTCTGTCTTCCCTTGGCTGGGCATTTTGACTAATATCCTACCTGTTTTAGGTGAGTAAAAGTTCTTTATTTCAATAAATAATTTTGCATTGCAATGTGGTAAAAACTCATTAACACGTGTTATAAATTCAGTGAAATACAGAGAGGTACATAAATACACAGCTCAGCAAATCACCACAGGGGAATGCCATTGACACAGCTGTGTGTGTGAGTGTGTGTCTCTGTGTGCCTGTGTGTCTGTGTGTGTGTACATAAGTATATATACATACATATGTATATGTGTGTGTATTATTTATATTTTATGAAACATTATTATTATTTTGTTATTTTTTACCACTTAGTGCTATATTATCTATCTAGGCAGTAACAGAATCCAAATGTCTCTCTTTCAAAGCTCGCCACAAATGAAACAGCTGCAGAGCAATTTGCTTTGCTGAACACCTGAGTTTGTGTTTGCTGCTAAATAGTACTACAAAGGGACATTTATTTACTCAGTTTCTTTCTTCTGGGCCATTTCTTGAAATGTGAGATTATGACTTATAAAAGTCAAGAATTATTTTAAGAGTTGCCTTCTTCTTTAATTTTTTAGATCCATGCCCTGACATCAATATAAAATACCTTGAATAATATTTGTGTAAAAGTATACAGTAATGTGAAACAGAGTTTTATAATTAGCTATTTATTTCAGTTTACGAAGAATATAATTGTATAAACTGCTTGCTCTGATATCTCTCCACCTGCTAGTCTCTATTAACAAGCTGACATGACTTTGACTAATTAGTGCAGGGCGTCATTTAATCGTATTAATGTTCAAGGTATTTATAGGTATGGATAATTTAGTTATCTTAATTTAAAATTAAATCGAAATGCTATAGAGCTTCTTGAAAAAAATCTCACTGATCATTTTAGACTAGGAAATGGTTTGAATGTGATAAACTTAGGCTGAAATTCGTAGCACCTTCCTTGAAGGGTTTTTTTTTTGGTTGCCATGGAGAAGAGAGTCCCATTAAACTAAAATAATTATTTAACTCTTTAAAGAGTGGTAGACAGTGTTTCTAAACAGCTGGGACAGATGGCAAAGCATGACTTACTTTCTTGTAATGTAGCTGTTAGGATCCCGTTGTCCGGGATGAATCAGTATGGTGGCCAAAAGAAAGTCTTCTTTCTAGAAGGGAGAAGCCACAGAAGAACCACGTGAATAAGGTGTTCAATCACAAAGACAAGCCACACATGGCACAAGTGCTATCTCATAGACGTATATGAATACCAACAGCTAGAGTAAACCCTGTCCCATCTGCTACATCGGGGAGGAGCACAATTCTGCGAAAAATTCCATGCTCTGAAGAAACTGGAGTCACGAGATTCTTATCTCATTTTCTTGGCATTTTTTTTTTTACTCACAACACTCAGAAATCTCCTCATATGACTCCATTCTTGGACGTTGTTTCGACAGATGTGCAGCTTCTGGAGTAAGTTAGTGACTTCCTCTGAGGTGGTGTTACATCATGGTGGAGAGCTAGTGCTTTGGAGACCAATAAAGTTGGATTTGAATCCTGAATTTTCAAAGCACTGGTTATGTAACTTTGGAGAAGAGTTCTTAACTTCTTTAAGCCTTGGCTTATTCGAAAGGTGGGGATGAGTCTACTTCAGGTAGAATAAAGTTCAGGTTTAAATGAACTACTAGGGGGAGAGAGAGAGAGAGAGAGAGAGAGAGAATATTCAGTGTGCATCATTCGCTGTTAGTATTTTTTTTCACACATGAGCTGACTCATGGAGGGTGTATGCATCTGGTAGGGGAGGCAAAAATGAACCCGGGGAGAAAATTCGTGGCTTCTGTGTCTTCCCAAGGTAGCATCATGAGAGGAAACCAAACTTGGTTTCTTCACTGCTGTGCTTCCACAGAGCTTCCAGAAAGCTCTCCTAAGCAGGCAAGAGAGATTCAAGCTGTGATTATCCACTGATAGAAAGGATTTTGAAACATGGCTATATTTTGTCTTTAATAAATTCCACTTTCATTTTCCAGGTATTTTTTGCCTTTTTTAAAAAAGAGACAGGAAACTGTAAACAAAGTGCAGCCAATAATGAAGTCTGTTCACAGACCGACTTTCACAAGTCAACATGTAAAAGGCTGTCCCTACTTGCATAGGATCTCGGGCTGTTGGAAACCTTGATAAAGCTACAAAATGAGAAACATTTAGTGTTGCTCAAGAGGAAAAGGTGATGCCCAGGAGATCCTGTGTGTACGATTTTGCAGGATGACATATCAACTTCACGACTTCTGTGGGAAGGTCCAGTGGAGGCTGCAGCTAAAACCAAAATTCTAATCGAATTCATTTATTCCTTGCATGCAAAACAAAATGTGTAATATACTCCTGATATCTCTCATTCCAGGGATTGATTGGGTATTGATAACCATAATGGGTTTTGTAAATTCTAAATGAATTGCTCCTGTAACATCTGCCAGGTTCTCTCCTGCCAAGTGATTCTGGAAGCTATGGATGGAAGAGGGGAATTATTTTTGGCAAGCCTTTTAGCTGCCCATAAATGTGCTAATGGACTTGGTCGATAGGCAGGCACATCCTCTGCATGCTGACCCTGGTTGTGCAGCCAGCCAGCCATTCCTGGAGTCCTCTAGGAGACAGTGGTGGGGGGAGGCGTACATGGAGGAAATGGATTCTGGCGAGATCAGAAGTTGTCAGCTGTGTAATGCATTCCAACATCATTCTCTCCAAAATGAGAAGTCCTAGACACAGGCTAATCTCAGAAACTCCCTACAATATGGCTTCATGGAATCACACTCAGCATGCTCAGGAAACACATACTTTCCTGATCTCATTGAAATGACAGAAGTAGCAAGATGAGAGAGAGTATCTTTAGCCAAAAATGTGAGAGACATCCCCCAAACTAACTTTCCCTTAAAATATATACATAGATTTTTGGAAGACGATTGCCAAATACACATCACTGTTTTCTCGGATATTTTGTCATCCTTTGGAAACTCTGAGGGTTTTTTGCCTTTACTATATATAATACATATAAGAATACATTCATTAAAACACAAGAGAGTAATATGAAATGAATTTGTGGAGAGCACATGATATATGTGTGTGAAAACATTATCATGACACGTGTACTTTGTACAAGGAATATTTGGTAGCAATAGAATGATATTTAAAGTTGACTTTTCTGCTGTATTTGGAGAAGTGCACACCGAAGTAGAATGGAGAGCAGTCTGTCTGTTACTGTAATTGTTCTTCCTCACCGAGCTGACACACTTCTCACAGAATGGCACCTCCACCAGTAGGTGATTTGACTAGCTTAGGACCATGTAAAGCAGTGCCAGCCATGATGTTGCTGATGCTTTCTGAAGGTTTGTTGAATGAGGGACCTACTTTCTGCTTAAAAATGAAGAAAGTGGTGAGCCAAGAAAAACTTTGGTTTTGCCTTTAGACACAACAAGAAGTGTTTTTGTTTGTTTGTTTGTTTGTTTGTTTGTTTAAGTATCTTTTGATACTTAAAGGAGACAACGGGATAGGTAGACTAGAATTTTTACCTCATAAGATAATTCAGAGCCTGGAAACACCCAGAGATCCACGAGTTGGTCCATTCTTCCAATACTGATAACCCCCAGTCCCCGCCCCATGCAACTCTGGCTTTTCCTTTCCTGGAATGAATTTAGCAAGGACAGTCTTCTCTAGAAACCTGTTTTAGTTGCTGCTCTTTCCTTGTGTCTAGCCTAAAACCACCCAAAGAGCTGATTTAATTGCTTCCTCTTTAGTGATGAAGAGAAAAATTGGGTCTATATTCTTTGTTTACATGTGTGTGTTTTTTTAATTAGTTTGTCCCTTCATGTCTCTCTTCTGACATCAATCAGTGGTATTTTTAGGCATCTGATTATGGACCGGACGCTCTGCTATCCTGCAGTTCCATGCCTTGCATATTAGACATTTTGTAGCAATTATCTCTCCTTTCTGTGTCTTCTTCAGTTTCCTTAAACTGTCTACAAAGTAGACAGGTTACAGTGCGTGCATGGAAAAACAGCTTGTGTAAAGGTTTTCAGAGAGTTTTTTTTAATCTTTATTAACTTGAGTACTTCTTATTTATATTTCTCAGAGAGTTTTTAAAATGCTTCTACTGCCTTTACTGTGATATAATAGTTTTCATTATATTATATGAAGAAAATCAAACTCAGAATAAAGGACATTCTCCTGATTCCTTCTTAGAGCATCATCCTCACAATCATAGTGTGGACCCAAACTCCCTGCATTACAAATACTTTCAATCTTGTGGGATGTGGGACTTCAGTTTAGCTAACTAGGTATATCTCCCCACGACTGTCTATCCAGGTATTTACGTTTTGTCTGTCTTCAGGATGTGGGTGGATCCATACCTTTACATTTTCTCTCATACATCTTGGATAGTGGTTGCCCAGGACACATTGTTCTCCTGATGACAGAGGGAATGCAGGAGAAAAGCACGTTCACATAGCGTGTTCACTGTTCAACTGCTAACATTCTCTCAGTTACGGCAAATCCATAACCCATTCCAATATCAACATCCAAAGCCAAATTTAATGGATTAAAGAAGAATGAATTGCCCGTAGTGAGAGGGCAGGGCCAAATCCTTCTGAGCGGTAATGTGAGTGATCACTTGGTTCATAGACCATGAATTTCACAAGGGAGGGGCTTGTGTGTGTTTGTCTTGTTCTTTACTGCATCCCTGGTGCATGGTACTTTTGGCTCAATGATCGTTTGCTGAGTGACAATTTAGTATATCACTGAAATAGTCGATTAAGAAGAGGCTTTTTATTTCTTGAACCAGGAACTTACTCCGTCGATGAGGTTAACCTTGAACTATAGCAATGCTTCTGAATGCTGGGTTTATAGGCATGTGCCACCCTGCCTGATTAATGAGAGCAGTAAGACATTACTAAGATATACTTCTTATCAAATAGTATTTATCTTAATAAGAGACTTTTAAAAAATAGGTCACAATTTGTCTAAGATAATTGTATAAGATATACATGCAATCTATGGCCATACCCTGGTATTCGTCCTACTGATGTGCACATATCAGTGCAGCCTAAGAGGTACGGACACTGGCCAGAAGCTGCCGCACACACACATACACTACAGAAACACAGTGGCATTCTGCAAGTGTCAACACTGGTAGGCTCTGCCCTGAACTGAGCTTTCTGCCCCTGAGCCTCCTTGCCTGAACATGAATCACCTGGCAGAGATTCCTGAGTGACAGCTTCGCCTGCTGTGCTGACCCTGATCATCTGGGTCTCATGGCTTGAAGCTACGCTGCAAGGTGTATTCAGGTATTGTGCTGTTCGCTCTAGTTAGAGTCAGCCAACATGGCTTATGCTTCCTTCGTGGCCTGATGTTGCTGATTCTGGCACTGTTTAGGAAACTGGGTATGTCCTGCTACTGTGTCATAGAGAGATGTTAAAGATCCTCCCAGACTGTATTAATCAGGGAGACAGGATGGGTAGAATAGATTATTTATTAAGAGTGTCTTACACTTGTAGTCCAACTATTTCCACAGTGGCTATCTCCCAATGAAAACTCCAAGAATTCATTCGTTGCTGCTCTAAAAGGTTGCATATCTCAGCTAGTCTTCAGTATATGTCAGAATCTCAAAGAAGTAGCCTCTAAGAGCAGTGAAGAAATGAATTACCAGTGAGAGAAAGCGGGCAAAGAACAAAAGCTTCCTTCTCTCATGTCCTTTGTACAGGCTGCCACCAGAAGGTGTTAGCCAGATGTAAAGGTGGCTCGTCTCCACCTCAAATGGTCCAGTCAAGAAAAGTCGCTCACAGGTATATTCGTCAGCTCCTGATTTAGTTCAGTTATGCGCAGTGATTGTGGTTGAAGTCACTGATCAATTGTCTTAGGAAGCTTCCCAGTTCATCAAGGGCAGATCTAAAAACTGCTGTTAAGTAATAGCTAAACTATCATCGGTTTGGTATGGATGGGAACTTAATGCAGAGAAAAGGTATATGTGTCAAATATCTGAGCAGAGTATAATTTGACACATATGACTTATCTGTCTTGTTTGACACTGTTATCTCACTGACTGGCACCAGGGAAAGCTTACGGTGGCCACACAGCTATTAATCTTTGAACGAAGAGAAGGCATGGGCATTTCCCAAACTATTTTCATTTCGCTTTCAAACAGTTATTCAATATACCATAATGTGGATGCTGTCTAATGTGTGGTACTTCAAGTGACAAGTTTCTATGTTTAGAGCATTAAAAGGCACATAATAAAAATCATAGTGCTCATGGCTGAATGAGTAGAACACAAATCTGCCAGGCAGGATGTAGCCGCTGGTACAAAATGGCACGACTCTTATAAGGATAACCAATTGCTCTCTGGTTGGATTTGAGGTCCACTCCACAGGAGGGAATCTGTGCTTCATGTTGTAAATGCATACGATAACCCATGACTGAAGAGGTCTCAGGCCCTATGAGCAAACTGACGACTGATGTGCAGCTAAATCGGCATGGTACTAAAATGCTTCTTCCCAAATATTTATCTTTATACTCACAGCCAAATGCTCATCCCAGCCTTAATCACGGAAGTGTCTTTTTGCCACGAATGGCTCTGAATGCAAATATTGGTGTCTGTCCAAAGTGCCACAATTAAGTGATGGCTAAGTTATTGGCTCTAAAAAGGGCATTTCTACTACTCCCTCTGAGGCTCAGAAAGAGGAGGAAGGAAGAAATGTAAGAGCCAGAAGAGAGAGAGAGAGAGAGAGAGAGAGAGAGAGAGAGAGAAGGACAGAGGCATACTACCACAATGGTGATCAGCAGCTGAGGTTGCTGTGCTGAGCCTTCACAAGACTGAACTTGTAGACAGTCAACAACCAGTCACAGACAGGGGAAGAGCTCAATGAGAAGCCCACGGTGTTTTGAATGAGAAATATTGCCCATGGGTTCATATACTCGAATATTTGGTCTCAACTTCAGGGCACTACTTCAGAAGGCTGTGGAAACTTTAGGAATAGTAGCCATGCTGAAGAAAATATACCACTGGAGGAAAGTTTTGAAGGCCCATATCCTTGTCCCATTTACTGTTCTTTTTCTATGCTTCTTTGATTGAAATAGAATTGTTTGAATTCCTCCCTTCTACTACCCATCATTTTGGACATGTGTTGCGCTAGAACCATGAGTCAAAATAAATTCCCTTTTTAAAAAATTTGTTTTAACCATGGTATTTATCATGGTTACAGAAAAGTAACTAAGACAGGACCCTACACCTCCTTTTTGAACTGATAATTGGCCAATGATTCTGAGTAAGGAGAGTTCTTGCCCTCAGCTGCATCCTATTGATGAGCCCCATCGGGCTCCAATGATGGTACCGAACTCATAGTCACACATATAGCCATGGTTAAACAAGTCACAAGATTTTCTTTTTTTAATGACATCAATGTGAGAAAGGGATCCCCCCAATGTAAGGATGAAGGTGATGTCTGTATTAAAAGGAGTGAAAGGGAGATAAGGAAGGATCTGAGGTGAGAACAGTAAGAAAACATTATGCTTGTGTATGAACAAATTTAAGAAAAAAATTGAAGATCTATTATATTCAATAAGGTAAAATAAGTTCAGAATAAGAATGAGATAAATTGTTCAATTTCTTTCTAATTTTAAACAATGTAAATAGCCTAATTTCTCATTTGTGGCTCTCGGCCTTCCCCGTGTCTTCCTTGGGTAGATTGTATTGCTTAAAATAATGGTAATGGTTTTGCCAACAATAATACATTGTGTGCTCATGGAGCATGACTGTGTTAATTTAATTCCTCTAAGGAATGTATGCAATAGAGCACGTGCTATTACCCTCCTACAAAAGATTCTGACTCTCCATGGTAAACGAATACGGTAGCTTTTACCATGGTGTTTCCAACACAGAAGGAGACTACAGAGAGATAAATTGGCATTAAGTGTTAATTGAAAAAGTACAGCCACTCAGAGGTACGTCGGAAAACTCTTCTTTCCTGTTGCAAGCAGAAATAATGAAGACCCATGTTTCTTTGCTTGGTATGAACTTCAGGGGATACCTAAGTCACCTGTCCTCTTAAGTCCTTCTTAACTTAGACTCCATCATAAGAAAGTGTGAAGAGATAAGGTAAACGTTATAGATCCATCTAGGTGTCCACCAACAGATGGACACATAAAGAGGGCCATGCCAATGTATGGATACTCAGCTATGAAGAAGATCAAAATTAATCATTGCCCTTACTGCTTTACCCCTCAGTTCTTCCCAGGCTCCTCTCCTGAAGCCTTCTATGAGGCTTTTAAGATTTTTAGCAAATGTTTGGAAGCAACATAGGGAAGAACAAATGCAGCAGGGTAGCATTGCAAGCTCAAAGGCGGAAGTAAGATGGAAATTTTCCCCCATCCAGCCTGCCGCTGTCCTACATTCAAGCAGATTATTTTTTTAATGAGTATTGCACAAGTCATCTTGCAATTGAGATCGTTTTGCCTCAGCTTCCCCATTGCTGGAATTACAGATTTGCACAACCATGATAGTCTAGGCAGCTGCTTAAAAGTCAGTTCTATTCTGAAGTTTCTTCTCACTTGCCACAAGGACTTTCTCTGAATCGCTGCTCCTTTTAGGCATCATTTCTCTTTCCTAGACGTACTAATCCACTCCACTCTTCCCTTCTTATGCACAGCAATCGCGTTTGCAGACTTCCTCTCCCTGCTTTGAATGGCTCCTTTAGCTACTTCTGTGTACCAAATGCAACTCTGCTAAGAAACATAACCTTATACACAGGCCCATGACTTTAGCTGTACGAATAAATAGGAGACACTTGGAAACTGCAAGTTTTCCTCCTCAAATTATTGGTAAGGGGGAGGAGAATAGTGAGGAAATAAATGAATCCCTTCCTCCCCATGTCCTTTCTCTCATCTAGAAGAAGCCTCTAATCTAGAAGGAATGTCCCCTCTTCTGAGTTACATTATGATATGAAGAATAAAATAAAATCCATAGAGATTATTTCCACCCCAACCCTGGAGTTAATTCTGCCAAAAACCCTGTGTGAGCTTGGAAGCAGATTTCCCTGCTTGGGCTTCCAAATGACAACAGCTGATAATGATAAACAATATATGTATTTAGTGAGCTCTTTTTAAGGAACCATTGACATGCCTGGGTCCTGTGGGAAGTCTCTGGCTTTTCTGCTGTCTATGAAGCCATGTCACAGCAGGGGCTGGGGGAGGGGCATCTCTCCACATGGAAGCCCCTGCCTCCCTTGTTTATAAAGTGACTGCCTTACTAATTGTTTCTCTGAAGCTGGAGAGGGCACAGGAATCATTTGCCGTCACTGTTTTGTCCTATGCTAATCATAACAGAAGCCACATCCCTGTGTCAGATCTTAGATTTTTAACAACTGATTTCCAAGTTGTGGAGAAAGCAATTGTGAGACACAATGTAGAATGCTTTCATTCATGTGCCTGGGCATGACATGCAAAATGTTGGAAATTATGGAAAGAAATGGCTGCTTCTATAAGGAAGCGCCCCATTAGGAAGCTCAGACTATACCATTTGGAGAGATAGCTTAGAATCACTATCTTGAGTGGAAAGAAAACTAAACAGAAAACAGCCCCCATCTGTTTTGAGCATTGTAATTGAATTTCAAACCTAGTATTGGGAGATTATGCCACTAGGAAAGGGTGGGCGACTTAACTTATTTTGAATCCTGTGACTATATATACTCTCCTGGCTGAGTTTGTGTTCCTGTAGGAGGTGATTTCGTAAGTGATTAGAAGCCAAAGCCTGTTAAGAAAGCACAGGTGTCCTGATCGTCTATATCTTTGCTTATTTGGAGTCTTGAAAATAAGAGGCGTTTACAAAAGAGTCATAGTCACTGTTTCTCTAGAAAGGCCCTTAAGATTTGTCAATATGACTAAAAGGCTAAGGATGAACTTGGAGAATCTGGAAAAGATGCTTCAACAGCACAGGAACCTGACACTATAATTTGGAAGTTATTTTATCCACGTCTATTCTTAACTCCGTCAGCAGACCTGTTAGTTGGAGAAATTTTCCTTCTCCTCACATTTGTGATTTTAAAGTTTAAAATTAGTCGGAGTTTATAAATAACGCTGACAATCAAGTACAAAGATTTGGAAAAGAATATTGGTTAGAAAATAGATGATTCCAGACAGACTAGAGGAAGTGAAAGACATCTTTAGGTGGAGAATATATACCTAGCCTCATTGCTATTGTCTCATCCTGGCCACATATTCCCAGAGAAGATATGAATTATAAAAGATGGTTTTTGGAATAATAATGTTGAAGTCTGATAAAAAAAAAAGCATATTACAACTTGCACCTAAACTGTCTCTTGATATGACTCCTAAATGAAATGTCTCACACAGACATGTTTTTAAATATATTGTCCCTGGACAATGGTGCTGTTTGGGAATATCATGAAACATTTGGAGCAGGAAGCCTGGCTGGTGAAACTGTGTCAGAAGGCAAGCCTTGAGGGTTATCAGCTGTCCTGCTTCTGGCCTAGTTACCTGATTCCTGGTCATGCCGTGTAACCAGTAGTCGCCACATGCCTCTACTGACAAAGTCACCCTGGCTCTTAGTATTTTGTATGTTTGTCAGTTTCACACATCTGGGAAAAGGAATCTCAATTAGGAAAATGCTTCCATCAAAATGGCTTGAAGGAATGACAGGTTAGTGGGGCATATTCTTGATTAACCATTAATGTGGGAGGGTCCAGCCCATGGTTGGCAGTGCCACTCCTGGACAGGAGATCTTGGGCTGTAGAAGAAAACCTGATTGAGCAAGCTATAATGAGAGCAAGGCATTGAGCAGTGTTTCTTCACAGGCTATGCTTTATTCTTGCCTCCATCCAGTTCCTACTTGAGTCTTTGCCTTGACTTCCTTCCGCGATGAACTGGCTCCTGAGTTTTGTAAGTTGAAATTAGCACTTTCCACCCAAGTTGCTTTTCGTTATGGTATTTGTATTTGGTGATGGTGTTTGGTGATAGTATTTCCTTTGGAGAGATTAGGTTTTAAAATGTCAATGAGACTTTAGTATTAGGCTCATTCTATCACAGAGTTTGAACACTCAGCCTTTTGAAAGTGACCAGTACCAGCCCCAGGAGTGTTTATTACCTCCTCCTCCTCCTCCTTCTTCACAGAGGGACAAGAAGGCATGCATGATTGTCCTTGCTCCTGCTTGTATTATATTGTTAGCCAAAGCAAGTCACATGGTCAAGCCTGAAGTGAGAGTTGGAAAGAGCACCACTCTTTCCTTGGTTAGAACAGTTGTACTGCATGGTTTATGGCCTGAATACAGGAAGATGGAAATAACTGGGAACAAATCCATTACATCCTTAAAAATCACGTCCTTGCAATATTTTACCTTTGAAACTCACCACCCAGTGGGCGAATGTGGAAACATGACATCTACAAAAAGAAAACAGTCTGCAGAACCATTATGCGTGAAGAAAGAGGATTTGTAGAAGCCTGCTGACTTCCCTTTGACAAACCAATCATAGGCCAATGAATCTCTACTGTAGCATTTTTCCAGTCAAGGAAGACTCTGCCTGTAAATGCTTACCCAGGAAACCTGCTGTTGCACAGACTAGATATCAAGGGTGTGAACTAAAAGAAAAAGCTCACATCCTTTCCCATCCAATCAAAATGAGAGGGGAGTTTAGATAGAGAGATGGTAGATAGATAGATAGATAGATAGATAGATAGATAGATGCATGCATACATACATACATACATACATATGTACACAGATGATAACTGTTAGATGTTAGGGTTATCACATAAGTAATAGATGATAAACAGATTATAGAACACAATCAAACTGAGAAGTTTCTCTGTCTCTCTGTCTCTGTCTCTCTCTCTGTCTCTCTCTCTCTCTCTTTCTCTCTCTCTCTCTCTCTCTCTCTCTCTCTCACACACACACACACACACACACACACACACACACACACACACACACCAGCCCAGCCCATCTGAGGTATCATGTAAGAACTGGGAGGTAGATGTGCAGAAGGACTTTCCTCTGCTTTTCATCAGATCTAAAAGGTCTTGACCTGGCCAATCTGTCCCATTATGAAGAACAAGAGGCTAAAATGCATGCAGTGTACTTTGATAGACAATAGCTAGATGGTGTTCTTCCTGTGTAGCCTGGAGGGAAAGAGGATATCCCTTAATTCTTCCAAGAGACAGGGGTATATATCAGAAGGAAACAGAAGCCTGCACTACTCTCCAAGGGCAAGTGTGGGGATGGGGAGGATGCAAAACTTCCCTGCACAGAAATCCTGCGGCGTTCTAGGCTGGATCTGGATGGAGGCAATGTGGGAGATTGAGGATAAGAGAAAGCCCAGAAAATGCCAAGAGAACTAAGACTCTTCTTCGCAAGGAAGCTCTGTAAGATATGTTCATCCTAACACACTTGATAATGCCACCCTGAAAAGAAATTAAGGAAGAATTGCTGTATTAATAAGTAATTAAAAAATCCTGGTACAGCGTGTGTACCTGCCTCAATGGTTTGTTTTCCTGAATGAAAGACACTCACACTCAGTCTTTATATTTTAAAATGCCTTAACACAATAGCCGGGCTACTGCCTGTCCTCTATCCTGCCGATAATTCTAAGTCACTACTCACTAACTTCTATGTTCCATCGTGGCTGCTCCAGATCCATTTGTGTAGCCCTCTGGGCCACACTTTCTTGGCCAAGAGTCCAGGGTGCCCCCACCTTGCTTCTCTCCCCCATGGCAGTGTCTCTTTGATCCACCTCTCCAAAGGCAAAACTAATCTCCTCCCCTACTCCCAGTCTCCAGCCTGGGAAATTCTAAAATCCTGCTTCTGTTTGCCCTCTCCAGTTATTGGCTGCTGGCATCTTTATTTACCAATCAGAATTAACTGGGGGCAGGTTCCCAGAAGCTATATGCAGACCGGCTCTCATGCAAACTAATTCGGGGGACGCGAATTAGCACTTGAATCTGAGCAGCTACAAGAATCATTGAAAAGGGGACCTGAAAAAAATCATCTAATAATTAAGTATAGGAGGAGGGGCTATTTAAAGCATCTGTTTTATTAGACTTGAAACCAGATTGGACTGGACTTTTAAAACCCTAAATCCATGTAATAGAGGCTCAAGGAGACCATAGTAATTATACATAAAACAAAGGAGCAAACTTTGCCGCTGCATGTATGAACTGCAGTATAAGCAGTATTACCTTTTCTGTTACTCTGAAAACTCTCATTAAGGCAAAGGGAATCAGTGTGTGTGTGTGTGTGTGTGTGTGTGTGTGTGTGTGTGTGTGTGTCTGTGTCTGTGTGTGTGTGTCTGTGTCTGTGTGTGTCTGTGTGTCTGTGTGTGTGTATCTGTGTCTCTGTTTGTGTGTGTGTGTGTGTGTGTGTTTAGTGCAAGTGTATGTGGGTTATGTATACATGTGTGTTCAGGTTTGTATACCTATCCATGACCTCAGAGACCCAAGAAGGGCATTGGATATCCTCCTCTGTCACACTCCCTTGTTCCACTAGGCAGGGTCTTTTAGTAAACTTAGATCTTGCCTTTTTCAGCCAAGCTCATAGCGGGCAGACCCAGAAGTCTTTCTCACTCTATCTCCTTCAGTGACAGACTCATATAGTACATGAGAGCAGACCTATCTTTTATGTGAGCTCTAGGATTCAAATCTGGGTTTCATCTTTACACAGCAAGCACTCTTACCCTCTCAGCCATCTCTCCAGCCAGGAATTAGTGTTTATTTAAGACCCACTCTACACACTGAGCTTTGTTTTCTCATATAATCCTTATAACAAGCATTTCACAAAGATATTCTTAATATTATACCCATCTTATTTATTCATTAGTTGTTTTGGGGTGTGTGTGTGTGTGTGTGTGTGTGTGTGTTTGCTTGAGGCAGGGTCTCATTTTTTATATTCCTGCCTCCACCTCCCAAGTGAGAGTGTAGGTGAGAGCCACCATGTCCATCTCTATGGTCATTTAAAAATGAAATATACAGCTTAAAGAGATTAATTATTTTGGTCATCGGATGCACAACAGACATTCCAACTGCATTAATATCATACCCCTTATGATATATGTATATGGAACACTTCATTTCATGGAAACATTTTATATTGTCTCTACCTTTTGTTTCACATCAAAACCCTGGTAAAGTGTTGGAGAAAGGTATCTGTAGAGAGGACAGAAGGTGCTTTTCATGGTCAGGAAGTTCAAGCAAAAATCAACTCACCAAGATATCTATAAAAGGCATTTCAGGGACAAAGTGTTCAGGGGAGTGGGGATATTTAGTTACCTGACCATAAATGTATATGGTCTTATTATTACAGTCTTATTATGTTAAGGAGGGAATTGTGAGTTGAAAGAAGAGAGGTGTTCAGCATGGAGTCTGAGAAGATCTGGATGTAGATTGTTTACTGATGGCTTTAGGGATAGCCATTTTGACTAGAATCAACTCCATGGCAATTTTAAAGACATGCAGCTTTCTTTGGATTTAGATCCAATGAGCAAATTTCTGAGTATATCTTGACTATTTATTAGATCTGTAAGGAGGTGAAAAATGTACTGGTTGTAACAGCTTGCTCCTTCTGCCTATGCCCTGGTTTCCATTAAGGCTAACTCCCTTAGCAAACCCCCTTATTAATTGGGACAGAGTGACCTAACTGTGTTGATTTGGCATGAATCCTTTTCCAAAGAACTCGTTTGACCTTTGTACCAAGAAATTCAAGTTTCTACCCCTGCAAAGATGGGTGTTGAACTTTGAAATACAAAAAGAGCATAAAGATAATCACTCCCTATGAAGCCTCCAGGTAATCTGAACGTCGTTCTCCCAAGAACACTCTGAACATATTTGGCAAATGTCAGCACTTAAAATAATGTCTTATTATTTTGTTTTGTATGAAAAGATTAATGTCACTATACAACTTATATAACTTCAAAACACTGAGTTTTAAAGTGGCTGGCTGTCGAGGTGCATATTTTATCTTTTAAAAGACACTACATTTTTATTGACTTACTTTGCGTGCGTGTGTTCATGTGCGTGACTATGTGTATGTGTGTGACTATCTGTGGAAGTTAGAGGACAAATTCCAAAACTCTATCCCCTCCTTCCACCGTGCCAGTGGCAGGAATCATCAGACGTAGCTACAGACATCTTTCCAAGCTAAGTCATCCCACTGGCTCATTGTGCACATTTTGCAACATAGTGGGGTTCAGGAATGTAGGAATGGGTGCTAGAGAGAGAGCTCAAATATTAAGAGCCTTTGCCAGTCTAGTGGAGGACCTGAGTTAGGTCCCCATCCTCCACGTAGCACTTAGAACCATCTATAAGTCCAGTTCCAGAAGACTTGATGCCAGACACCAGACACACATGTGGTACACATGCAGAACATACACATACATTTTTAGTTCTTTAAAATATATGGTGAAAATGAAAATAAAAAACTTGAGTTTTCATCTTACTCAGTCAGAATGGCAAAGATCAAGAGAACAACTTACAAAAAATGCTGGAAGGTAGGGAGTAAAGGGGGAAACATTCGCTGTTGGTGAGATTGCAAACAGATACAGCTGCTGTGGAAACTGGTATGGAGAATTCTCAAAAATTCCCAACAATTTTACTATATGACCCAGCTCTTCCACTCCTTAGAATATGCCCTAATCCTCAACATTCTACTCTAAAGACATTTGCTCAGCCATGGTCATTGTTGCTCTATAGACAATAACTAGAAAATGAAAACAACCTAAGCATCCTTCACCCAACAAATGGATGATGAAAATGTGACATACACACAATGCCATTCAGCTGTAAAGAAAAATGACACCATAAACATTTCAGGTAAATGAATAAAAAAAGGAAATGGGTTATTGAGTGAGGGAACCCAGACAGAGAAAAACAAAAGTCATATATTCTCTTTCATTTGAGGCTCCTAGATTCAAATTTGCAGAGGGGAGTGCATAGCCTATAGTGACTACAAAATCCAGAAAAACAAAACAGAACCATTACTCAGAGAAGGGGAATGGAGAACTCTAGAAAGGGATGTGCATGAGACAAGTGAAATAGGAAAGGAAGAGCTACTTAGGGAGATGATACAAAGGAAATACAGAAGATGGGAAAGAGGGTGAATGGGAATATTAAAATACACATGGTCTGATAGGAAAATGAGAAAGGGGTGCTCCTTAGGGAAGGGAAGGAATTAAACACAAAAGAATTTGCAAGGTAGGTAAGTAATAATAAGGAAGTGGGGAGAAACCACACTAGTAATCATACTAGTAACAATTTACCAAAATCTAATGCATATAAACCAATGTGCAAATATACAAGTATAATTTCAATAGACCTTTGTTATCTGGGCAGACAGTGCTCCCTCCAAGAGACAAAAACCACTTAACTATGCCTCAGTACCAGACATGAAAGCCCTCTTTTGTGCTGTTGAACAGGGCTGTTGGAAACACATAGCATAATGCTGTTGCACTTGGCTTCTCCCCAAAGGTGGAAAGTAAGTTTCTGTTGCTGAAAATACCAGGCACTTCAGACACAGGGCCCAGACACCCCTGAGCTGGAAATGAGCTGAGTGTCCCCTCCCTGAAAACTAGCTTTCAAGGTGCCAGAAGATGACATGCAAGCTTCCGGGGTAGAAACCACACAGAATCTGATCTACCTGGTAGCCAACAGTCCTGCCCAGCTATGAGCCACATCCATGAGGAGCATGCCACAATAATTCTAATACAGAGATGTAGATCCCAGTCCCAATCTACAAAATATTCCCCTACCTAAGACTCAAGGACAATTGTGAAAGAGGGGTCAGGATGATTGTAAGAACCAGAGGATCTTTGTGGTGAGATTGTCTTCTAGTAGTGTCAGAAGCTACATACATTAAAGTCTTACCAATGTGACTAGCCAGATGTTAACTCAACAAGGGTGACACTAATGAACCTGCCAAAGTAGACAGAGAAAAGCTCAGGAAGTCTCAACTCTACACAAGAAGTATGGATAACTAAGGAACACTGGGAGTGAGAAAGATCATCTTACCTGGGGAATTGGTTGTCCCCACCAATTGGTTGTCTGCTACCAAATGGTCATTCCTGAAAAAGCATACAGGTACCATTATATAGACTGAATGTGTTATATTTAGGAATACACACACACGCGCGCGCGCGCGTGTGCACCTGTAATAGCATTTAGTTTTAAAAAAAAACATTAATTTGAAGAAGAATGGAGAGGGGTATATGGGAGAAAGATTTGGAGGGAGCAAAGGAAAGGGTGAAATGTAATTAAATCATGATCCTGAGGATTTAAAATACTTTTAAAAGTTAAAAATATAATGGTGGTACTTTAGTATGAGTTTCCATCCTGATGGAAAATTAACTCCTGAGAACTGTATCTACTTATCCACTTAAAGCATAGATTATTGGTTAATAAAACACCAGGTAATTCTTCCTAGAAGAGAGTGAATTCCCTATGATAGTGACTTCATTTCTTAAAGCAGTAGATCCTGCCTCTATGCAGCAGGGACAAGGGACATATGTCCTTCATATCATGATGCCCTCAGTTCTGTTCCACATATGTCCTGTCCCACTTTCACATTGCACTGTATTTATTGAGTTCTTACTGCACGCACACACCATGCAAATTGCTTTAAATGTTCATTTTGTTCTATCCCATAAGCTTCCAGAAGAAAAGTTGCATTTTTATTACCATTAAGGAATTAAAGAAAATATCAGAAAACCAGGAAACCCTGAAAATATACAAAAGGAGAGAATGATTTTATTCCTCCTTTCCTTGTCCTTCCCACCTCTCTCTTCCTACCTTCTCTCCCTACTCCCTACAGCATTTGATATTGGAGACATCCAAAGGAATTCTGCCTTAAACCTTTCTTTATAGCTCTCGCTTTCCAGTAGGAAGACAGATGTGAGGCTATCACTTGCAATAGAGTGGAGCTGAAATCCTAAGAGGAGGCACCAAGCATTATGGGATGCAAAGGGTTGGGGGTGGGGATAGTTGCAGTACTACCAGGGGACTCAAGAGGTATTTTAATAGAAGTGCTGCTGCAATTATGACTCGAAAGAGTTCTTCCTGGGGGGGAAGAACGATGGAGAGGTTGGGAGAGATCCGTGAAATGTGAAATGCAAAGAAAACAGAGTTCAGGAACATCCTGCAGTACTGGCTAGCTTGGCTGAAGAATGCTTGGTTGTGGCAATCCTTGGGATTCCCCAGGGCTTCATTGCCCAGGTGTCAGGTAGAGCAGGCTCAGGGTAGAAGGGGAAAACTGTCCAACCCGGGGGAAGGAATGGGCCATAACCTAATTTTCCAAATCAGGTGTTTAGTGACAGAGTCCAAGTAAACTCTATGTCCCCAACTCTTCTTAATGTAACATGATGAGTTAAGATTCTCAAATTCAAATTACTTTGTGTAAAAGTACAATGCTGAGTATTTTGTAAATCTCTTAATGTTGTATTAGACTTCACCTAACAAAAATATTTTTTCACACTAAAATGACCATTGTCGTCTAAGAGTATAACAAATGGGGGTTGTAATATACATTGTATTTGTACATAATCACATACTGCTTGAACTCGTTGAGAAGCCGTCTCTGGAATTAGAATTGCCTGTCTCAAAGTGTCTTCCAAAGTTCCTTGTTTAAAAACACTGTGTCCTTGACATTAGCTAGAAGGCAAATTACTTCCAATAGAAGTTGCTATTGTCTCCCAAATAATATTAAAATGCCTGCAGAGGAAGCTTACCCCTGAAGAGCGAAAGCTCAATTGGAAACCCCAGCTGACTGCTTCATTTCCCCAGTTGGTTTCTATGAGTTACTCTAAGTGTGTGGTTTGAGAGTTATCTCTGTCTGTTAATATTTGTTCTTTTACTTGACCATCTCACCCGAAGAATTACCATCTCTGCCTGGGACTCTCTCCATTGAGAACTCTAGATGACTACCTCAACGGAACTTCTTGATGATGTCTGATGGATATGTTGAGTATCTAATTTGATGGCGTTAGCCTGTCTCTCTTCATACTTATTCACTACTATTTACTCTTTTTCTTTGGCTTGACATATGCTTAAGAAATTCACTCATCAAGACCAAAAGTATTGCTTATTTTAGTAATTCTCTAACTACCCACTGCAGGGCCTCAACAGTTGTCCTTGTAGGGTTAAAGCTTCTTTTACAAGGAAAATTTTGGTCCTGCCTTCATGAAAATAGCAGAGGTGACATCCACATTTCAGTTTATGTTAGGGAGCTGGCTTGCCAGTGTTCTTAACATTATAAAAATATCTTTACATATTTTAAAGAAGTCAATTGATCTGCCTTTAAGGAATAACACAGACCATTTAGTTCTAAAGGTTTTTCTGTGATAATTAATATTGATTAATTAATAAATATAGAGATAGATATCTACTAAACACCGCTGGCATTGTGCTGGTTGGGATTAAAATGATCAAGAAAGAGAGAGAGGAGCTCCGCAAGCAGTGTTGACATTCTATAGAGGGAGATCCACAGGAAAAGAAGCCTTTGTTGAAGAAACAGCGTCCGTGTTGGGGTAGGAAAGGAAAGTTCCAGTCAATAAGAGGGGTCAAATGGTTGATGAGTGTAAAGATGAAGGAAAAAGCACATATGAAATCCTGAGAGACAAGAGGACATGAGCTTCTAGGGGCCTCAGAGAAGTTCGTTAACAAAGATGGACTAGGACTAAGTGGAGAAGAAACGTAGATGGAGGCCCAAAACATGCAGCCAATCGTAGAAGGGTAGGAGTCACTCTCAGAGTTTCGTTGGGCTATTCGGGCACTTAAACACAGCTTTATTTTAGACAAAGCCAATTCTGATTTAGAAGGGGGCATTAAAATAGTAGAAAGCCAGTCAGAAGGCTGTAGTGGTGATCTACACTAGGAGGAAGGTCACCTAACCCTGTCCAGTGACACTGAAAAAATGGAGAAAAGGCCTTTAGGAAGTGGCTTTCTATACAATTTGGTGATAATTATGTTTCCCTTTGGAAAGATTACCTGAAGGTTAATTAACCCACTTACCTCCTGCCTTTGGTTTGGAATTAGTTAAAAATGATAAGTAGGTCCTGCATTTAAGGAACAGTCAACATGTACCCACAGTGCTTTGTCATGGTCCTATCAGACACTGGGGCTTGGCATTTTCCCGGTCCTATTCTTCTGGGTGTTGTTTGAAACAACTGCATGGGATGGTCTATAGGGGCACATCTGGAAAACTTCCTCTCAGTGTTCTCATCAGGAATGACTTATGCTTCTTCTCATGATCAACTTCTGACCAGTGTGTACTAAAAACCTCACGTGGAAAGTGTGCTTTGATGTCTAGGAAGGAAACCTCAAGACTAAATGCTGCTTCTAACAAAATGTGCTGGCGTGCTTGATGCTGTCACCTTCTTTCTGGCTTTTACTTTTAATTTTACATTCTTTCCAGTCATTTACTTTCTTCTTATTATTATTTTAAAACTTGTACTTTAATTCCTCTCTGGGATGAAATTGAATCTAATGTAATTGATTAAAAACCTCTCTTATCTCTATAAGGCAGATAGCAGTCAGGCAGTTAATACTAAAAAGACATGTGTGCAGGTGTCCTTTAAGTATTTAAATGCAAATCAAAATGTGGCTTAAAATTTTTGAATTGTTCTATTTATTTACTTTCCAAATGTTGTCCCCCCCCCTTCCCATTCCTCCCTCCAAAAGTTCTTCACCCCATCCCCTTTGCCTGAGAGGGTGCTCCCCCACTTCCACCTCACTTACTCTCCCCCCTTGTATCTCCCTACCTTGGGGCATTAACTCTCTACACGATTAAGAGCATCCTCTTCCCCTGAGACCAAATAAGACAGTTCTCTGCTACATATATGCCAGGAACCATGGTTCAGCCCATGTATGCTCTTTGTTTAGTGGCTTAGTTTCTGGGAGCTCCCAGGGGTTCAAGTTAGTTGAAGTGCTGGGTGGCTGAAATATTTAATGCAAAAGCTTCACTTCCTTTAATACATGTATTTCTCAGGTTTTCCCCATTTGGGTTATAGTTTGATCATAACTTTTGAAGCAGCTAGCTGTTTCCTGATTTTGAAATAGTAATTTCTTTTCACCTAGCATTTTAATGTTTTTCATATGCTAGAATATCTTGTTAAAATTGATATTTTAAAAATATATATGTGGTTATATTGGGTTAGTCGTTTTCTGAGTCATAGAAATAATTTCCTCCCTCATTCTTTTCCTATAACAGCCAGGGCCTATAATTATAGAAAGAAATATGGGTTTAAAAATGTATTTGTGTTTCTAAGAAATGAGAAATACAGTGGTGGGGAGAGGCAATCATCAGATTTTGCTGGCAGTTATAATAAATTTTCCCACAGCCAGTAACCAAAGACTATCCTAAAATCATGGCTGAGATAACAGGTCCTACCTAGTCTTCTTGTTAGGCATCTGATTGTGCCTGTGTTATGTAGGCCCAGCCTGTATGAGTGTTAGACATTTAAACCCCCATTTAGAAGTCGAGGGCTTTGGAATTACATATCATGCAAAAACTTCCCTTTCTATTTAGATCTTATGTCACTTCTTCAGGTAACCTTTCAATGCTAGATTCTGCCTAATAAACTTTGTCTTTAGTTAACCCTCCACTGGCAGATTACTTGGGTCTGATCTAGAAACAAGGAATTCTGCTAAAGGTCACATTCTGAGAAAATAAAAAGCAAAGCAAAACAACAACAACAAAATGAAACAACAACAAAAACAAAACAAACAGAAAAAGGAAACATTAAACCTCCGAAGAGTCTTCTTAGCAACACTGATTCTAAGCTGCCATGGCTAGGCATCATAAAACCTGGATATGGCCCTATTTCTTTTCAGCAATTCAATCAACCAGAAAGATTTGCAATATATTACATATGTCATTCTGTTGGTCAAGTTACAAGGCAAGGTGGAGAAATTGGTTCTGCCTGTCAGCATGTGGGTCACCAGAGAACTGGGTTTCTCTCACACGTCTTCTGCTGTGCATTGTTTCACAGCACAGAAAAGTTATTCCAGACCTGCTCATGACAGCACAAAGCTGGGAGACTAATAATCAATTAGGCAAAGCTTCGGGGATATAGACTAATTCTCAACTGGCCACTTGCTGCCACCAATGCCTATGTGAGCCAAGCCATGATCAGCAAGCCCGGAACTGTCAGTAGAAACTGACCAATAATTTTAAGTTGCCAATAAAGCCACTAAAGTTTGGTAGGCAGTAAAAGCTAGAGAATGGGAATACGATGTTGATAGCACAGTGATAAGAACGCCCTAGTAGACTGCAGGACAGAGCAGGATTAAGGAAAGACGAAAGGTTAGGGAAAAGATGAGAAGGATAACACGCTCTCGCTCACGGAGTTACTCTGTTCTGGATGCTCAGCGGGTGATTTTGTTTCCCCCTAAGTCAAGGAAAACCTGGGTGAATGAGTGTCTTGACCACGAGAGCAGAAGATCATACATAAAGGAGGAAATCCACAACGCCTAACTAATCATGCATCCCAAGAAATTTGTCAAACTGAGCCCATGCTAAGTCTGACAATGAATACTGAAAATGTCATCCACAAAAGTAAAAAGATGAATCAATTCTACTCCTTTGTGAATACAAGCTTTCTTTATTTCTAACCTACACCTCCAAAGGAGGAAGGGTAGCATTTCGGCATGACTGGATTCCAAGTTGGTTAATTGAGCAAGTAAAACTCACAGCAGAAATACAATTCACATAGATTGGGGAGTAGACATCTTGAGTCTCAATTTAACTTGAAACCTATGCAGGTGTGGCATACTCAAGCACAGCTCTTCTTTTTCTTTTTGTAAGATTTATTTATTTATCTTATGTGTCTGAGTACAATGTCACTGTCTGGAGACGCACCAGAAGATGTCATTGGATCCCATTACAGATGGTTGTGAGCCACCATGTGGTTGCTGGGAATTGAACCCAGGACTTCTAGAAGGGCTCTTAACCACTGCGCCATCTCTCCAGCTCCAAGCACAGCTATTCTGTTCATTTGGTTCTATTGCATAGAATCAACTGATCCTTGAAGCTGGACTGCTTATTCGTGCAAGAGTCTGTAGATTTTGAGGCTTCTTTGAGATTCATAAAACTTTTTATACACTTGTTGTCATGGAGTTCTTAGTTATTATTTATGAGAACATGGAGAGAGAGAAGAACTGGAGACCTTTAGTCAGACCTCATGACATTTGCTGGAACGCAGATAATTGTAATTATTGAAGAAATTAGCTTGCAGCCAGCACATGGCAACACCTGAGGATGCAGTGCCCATAAAAATCACTGGAGAACAGACTCGGGAAAAAATTTAATGTTTGTTGTGTAAATGTTCATTCTAATATAAATTATATGCATAAATCACATTTTAGAAAATTTTTGAAGCATATTAATAATCTTGAGATTTTTCTAATTGTTCCATGGTCTTTGTTGCTATTAGTTTAAGTTTTTCAGAATATTCTAGTCAAGGGAGTCACTGTGATCTCTTAAACCATGTTCCTATACCTTGGAATTTGAGTTGATTTTATTCTCTTTTTGCTCTCAGCAATGTTTCTCAATGGTCACAGGAATCTAAAACGTGTGGGAACTTTAAATTTTAGTTTGAGCTCTTTCTTTTTCTCTTGGAATATGGAAAAGATTTGGTTTCTATAATAAGGCGCCACATGAAAGCCTAACTAGACAATGGTGTCTATGACCTCTGTCCTTAGATCAAGCTATTGGGTTGCCTTGAGGATATACCAGATGATGTGCTATGATTATATGAACACAGGAAAATACCACGCCTATGATTTCAACCATGGACATATTAAAGTAGATGTTTTCGCAGTTTATGCCATTGAGATGGTACCCATTGTCAACATGACCCACAATTTTTCCACTTAGTTTCCAACTCAGAATCCGGAGTGGATGATTGGAGCCTGGGAAAACTAATGTCTTCCTTTGTGTTCTGCAGAAAGCAGAGCTGGAGGAAGCAATAGGGATTTCTACACTAGGGTATGTTCTTGTGGGGACATATTATTGTACTGAGCAGGATTTAACATACAGACTGAGCAGTAAACTGATTGCTTGGTCTTGTGGATAGGAGACTGCATAACTGACTATTTCTCAAGGCAAGCTATTAATAATAGAATGGAGAAGAACACACCAACTCTGGTCTCCTGGTCAAGTGCTACATCTGCCCTGAACTTTTAGGTTACAAATCCTGAATCAAGGAGATACACTTTTATCAACAAGGAAGCCTCTGGTTGTCAGTCCCTGGTTTCTGTTCCAATCATGATGTGCCTTCCTAACAATATACATTTGTCTTCTGTATGGTTTAATGAATTACTTTAAAAAGGGATGATTCTTACATATGTATAGTACATCTTAGGAAAAGAGGAGTTTGTGTAATGGTGTAATCCCAGCACTCAGAAGGCTGAAGCATGAGGATTATGGATCGGTAGCCTGGCCAGGACTACACAAAGATGTCTAGACCAGTTCTTACCAAACAAACAAACAAGCAAATTCCCAAAGAAGGAAAAACAAAACAAAACAAAACAAAACAAAACAAAACCCAGAGGATAAAGAGATTATGGTTTAAAATTAAATAGAGGGTTCACAGAAGGGATTCAAATTCTTTTCAATTTTAATTTTTTGTCAACATTACATCCACGTGTTGAAATCATCTTGAATATTGAAAGAAAACACTTAAGTGTTTGTACCACCTCCGACTGAGATGACAGATGTCCCTTTTGATCACAGCCAGCAACAGTCACATAGCTTCCCAGAGCCACAAGGGGGCAGGAAGCATAATTCCATCCTATGGCTACAGTGTGGGAGGAAGATAAACACTTGGCAAATAGTACTAATGACTGCTTCCACAGGCTTGGCATTTTTACAGCTAATGCAATGTTAAACCTCATGTGATAAATAATACAGAGCATGCTTGACACTGTGCCTCGTAGAGCATATTTGGACATTTAAATTACAGAAAGGCTTATTTGTAAAATGAGTATGTAGCAAGTTGGAGAATATAGCCACCAACACAGCTGTTCAGAAAGGTTTGAAAAATTCTTATTCACTTTAAGTTACTGTAAATCTTACTCTGACTTCCCATTCCTGCTTAAAAACTTTTAAAAAGTAGGAAATATAGTCTCAGTATTATTTGGGCTCTTGTTGAAGGGCTAGGCAGTTCTGAAAGACTTTTGGCTAGATACAAACTCCAGGGAGGATGCTTAAGATTTCAGTCCTCTGCAGGACAGAGATCTACTTCATTCAAGCTCTGCTGATCTAGAACAAGCTAGAAGGCATCAGAGATGGCTGAGGGTGAGAAGCCCAGTGGAGTGGTTCAACCTCCCATAGAACAGCACAGAGATCTTCCAAGGATACTCAGCTTCCTCAGAACATTTTCACCGAGTCATGGGAGTTTTCTCTTATAACTTAGCTTCACTAGTCTTTGTCCCTTTCTCATCCTGAAGCCAAATCCTCCTGGCCTTCCAGCTCTTTAAAGGAGGCTTTGATTTTTCCAAACCTATTCTTAGCAAGGGTTATTAAGTGCTTTAGCCTCTGTTCTAGCCCACCACCCACCACAGGTAGTGGAAATGAAAGGTTAATAAAAGCAAAGGAAGATGTGGCCCTGTTCAGAAACAGTTCTTTGGGTGATTCCAATCTTCTTCTTTGTCAGGATATCAGCAGTTCAGCTCACAGGAATGGGCAGCGGTAGCTTGGTCCACTCACAAACACCATTCATGAATCAGCAAGGGCGGGTCTATCCAGAAGAAACTCCGTCAATTGCCTGGAGTCTGAAGAAGCATCAAGAAGCCACCGGAAATATCACCAGAAGTTCTTTGGTGGCTTTTCTCTCTAGGAAGTCATGATAAACAATGGCCAGCGAAGAATGACAAGGTGAGCCCATACTATACTGGGTCATCAGCAAAGTCCAACGATGGCCAGCAAAATTATGAGCCAAACCAATAGCACACAGTAGATTGTCCACTGCCTGCTGAGTTATATCCTTTGCAAACATGTTCTCCCAAGCATCTGCTCTAGCAAAATATCACATGCTCCCCCCTCCCCCAGGCTGCTTCCAGAAAGACACCACGTGCCTGTTCTCAGCAAAACATCATCCCACGTGTCTGCTTCAGCAGAAACATCCTCTCAAAGGACAATTTCCAGAAAAAGCATCAAAAAAAAAAAAAACAGAAATTTCCACTTCAGGGAAGAATTTCCAGTATTGATGACTTCCTTTCCGCTGAAGCTCAGCTTTTCCTTGGGTAAACAAGACTTGCCTCCCATGATTCCTGTCAAGGTTCAAAGAATTGAAGGCGACCTGCCATAGGAAAACTCCTAAGGATGCTGAAATATGAACTAAGTAATAAGTAATGAATGGAGCATGAGTAGGGTTGGAAGAACAACATTAATATTTCTTGTGCATCTCCTTGGAGCCAGGCTTCTGTCACGTTTTTATATACTATCAACTTCACTGCCACAAGAATGGTGTGGAGCAGAGGTAATGAGCCAGTTTTGCAGAAGGAGAGAATGAATGAACTCAGAAGGGCTGTAGGTATGCGCAGGAGAAAATGGGGGCCTGCCACTTATGAAGGCTGTCATGTGCCTGACGCTATGTGAGGAGGTATGAAGAAGTACAACTGTTTCTATTGTAAAGGTAAGTAAATGGAAATCAGACATAGTTTAAGAGACTTACCAAAGTTGCCCAGTTAAAGAATGATGAGGTCACACAGGACCCATGGTGGCCTGGCTCCAGTGTCTTTGTACCAAACCATTGTCCTATATCACTGAAAGAGAAGGAAAGGGAGCTGGTGACAAAGCAGAAGAGCAAAGACAGACAGACAGACAAGCAGGCAGGCAGGCAGGCAGACAAGATGTAGACATATTCTAAATTTCAATTTGCTGAAATTGCTCTGGAGTAAAGAAATTCAGTACACTCTCGGGAAGTCAAGTGTGGAAAATGTTCCCTGGAACATTCTGCCACTTGAGGTTTTGAAGTAAAGTAGACTGCCCCGACTTCACACACAGGCATCCGGATTTCAGGATCCCCAACACCTTTCAGCTGAAAGGTAAATTAGCAATGCTTGCCTATGCCTAAAATTAGAATAAAAAGGCCCTGTCAGCATTCCAAATGCAGCGACTGATGATGTAATGCTAAATATTCAAAACAGCTTCCTTTAAAGTGGAGTGAAGGCCCTGACTTTTCCTTCCCAGGTGTCTTTTCTTGGTTGGCTGAAAGCCAGATGTTTCCTCAAACATTAACAACACCATGTAAGTGCTTTGGGGTCAACTCTGTGGACAGCCCACAGGATTGTATAAAAGAGTGTTTTTCCTCAGAAAGAAAAGCTTCAACATTCTTGGCTTTCTGAGCAGTTCTATTACTTTTAGCTAAAGAAAGTAGTCACAGCACATGAATTTCTCAGTGGAGTGGGGAATAATTTCCGCCCCTTTTAGCAATGCTTGTGTATACTGTGTGTGCTTGTGTGCATGTGATTATGTGATGTGCCCATCACATGAACTACTACTTCTCACATGATCCAATATATTTTACCAACATAGATAGCTTTTTATAGCCAATTAGCGTGCATATCTAAGCTACCAGATCGCTAAGATAAATATGTCCCAGATATCAAAACTCAGAATCACAGTTGGATGCCCTCAGTTAAATGCCTCGAAGATATGACTAATATGTTGCAGACAGGAGCTAAAGAGACAGCTCCGTGATTAAAGGCATTTCCTGCTCTTCTCAAGGACCAAGAATTTGTGTCAGAAGTTTCCAACTGTAATTCCAGTTTCA